>NW_022717350.1:0-9349 GCF_011630105.1 Anneissia japonica | reverse complement strand
GTTATCTGTAGGTTGATAAATGCCACTTCAATGCTCGTTTTGAGCTTAAATAACGATAAATCGGATGATACTCAATTAGGCACATGTGGCCGAATCTAGGAAAAACGACCAGGTTAAAAATTGGCCAATTTTGGTAAAAACCATGAGCTATAGCTCATACTTTTTTTGGACGATTTTTTTGACCCCGCCATTTTCCAGTTGTTTTGTATTCAATGATACCTACAGATCACAAGAGTTATCTGTAGGTTGATAAATGCCACTTAAATCCTCGTTTTAAGCTTAAATAACGATAAATCGGATGATACTCAATTAGGCACATGTGGCCGAATCTGGGAAAAACGACCAGGTTAAAAATTGGCCAATTTTGGTAAAAACCATGAGCTATAGCTCATACTTTTTTTTGGACGATTTTTTTGACCCCGCCATTTTCCAGTTGTTTCGTATTCAATGATACCTACAGATCACAAGGGTTATCTGTAGGTTGATAAATGCCACTTAAATCCTCGTTTTAAGCTTAAATAACGATAAATCGGATGATACTCAATTAGGCACATGTGGCCGAATCTAGGAAAAACGACGAGGTTAAAAATTGTCCAATTTTGGTAAAAACAATGAGCTATAGCTCATACTTTTTTTTGGACGATTTTTTTGACCCCGCCATTTTCCAGTTGTTTCGTATTCCATGATACCTACAGATCACAAGAGTTATCTGTAGGTTGATAAATGCCACTTAAATCCTCGTATTGAGCTTAAATAACGATAAATCGGATAAATACTCAATTAGGCACATGTGGCCGAATCTAGGAAAAACGACCAGGTTAAAAATTGGCCAGTTTTGGTAAAAACCATGAGCTATAGCTCATACTTTTTTTTGGACAATTGATGTAAGAGAGGTTTAGGTTAAAGATTAGCAGACATTTAATAATTTAAGAACCATAAATACTAGAGTACAATTAGTTTGTAGAACAAGAGTCAAATTATAAATGAAATATATTTTAGTTTTTAAGTTATCGTATTTGAAATTCAACATACAACTTATGTTACAGTCTTGGTACTAGTTATGTTAAAATACGTTTAATTTAATTTAACCTATTTATAAGAACAGTTAAAACACAGTAAAAAAATAAATAAATAAAATAAAAGGGAGTAAAATTTATGATTTTAAAAATGTGCATAAAATAGTATAATTTATACAAAATAAATAAAAAATAATTAAATAAATGGCATATATAGCTATCAAATAATATCTCAATATTTCTGGTTTCTGACACGAGCCTATTATGCTTACTGTTACGTTTCTAAAAATATATTTATTTATTTATTTATTTATACCAACAGCGAAGAATCGTCACTTGCAGGTGAACAAAATGTACATGTACAGAAAAATATAAGTCTATATATATATATATATATATAGAAAGACAGCAATACAAAAAAACAGCTATTAGTTGTAAACATACTAGAAGCAATATAATTTATTAAATCACAAATATTTCAAACACTCCTGTGTTTTTTCTCAGTGTGTGTATATACACATACAAACATTAAAAACATTTGACAAACAATCAAGAAGAACACAAAACCTAGGGGAAAAAATCAGCATGTAAAACAAGGTGCAAAGATCCAGCCCAAGAAATTTGGTGTAACATGGAAAAACATACATTAGTCATGGATGTAATGGACAGGAAGTCGGGTAAGAAAGCTACGTTTGCTTTCTTCGTTTGTTTTTTCGTTTGTTTTGAAAGTTACGTTTGTTTTTTTTACGGTATTGTTTCCCAAAAAATCTTTTTTTCTCAAAATAAATTGTATGCTGTACTAAATTCAAACGTTACTTTTCAAATTCATATTATAAAATGTTCTTGAACAAAACAAAACAATTAAAAGATAAACACCAAAACAGTCTTCGACAAACTAACAATTTTAGAAAAAATTAATTCAAATTATTTATATTTCTAATTTAAAACTGGAATAAAAGAGAAATGATGATGACTACCTAATGATTAAATGATTTCTAAGAATAGAGTAAGCTAATAATGCGATAAACGCTGATAATTGTAATATTTGCTGCCCTCTATACATTTTGATGATTGTTGTGATTGTCTGCTGCCCTCTATTTTATAAAATGAAAGAAATGTTAACAACTAGCAAAAAATTTCGATATAATTTTTATATTTGTAAAAAACTAAATGCTTTATTTTTAACGTCAACATGGTAAGTAATTAGTTAAGGATCCGAGACTAGTTAGTTTAGGGTATTAAGATACATGGCCTTCATAATGCTAAGCCTGGGCATCCTAGCGTCCTAGCTAGCTAGGCCACTGTTGTTGTGCGGTGTGGTGTACCACCTGGGCTGGCATGGGACACGTGGTTTGGTGCAAAGTATGAGTAGGACTCCATCGCTAAGTAATAAGTGGGTGTTGAGTATTCAATTTGGCGATTCGCATTAGTTGTCTACACTGTTGTCCATTTGGCACCCCTCGGCATCACAGCAAATAAAAAAAAAACAAAAAAAAAAAACGTTTGTTTGCCCTCCTCCACCTGCCCCTAACTCACTGAAAATAATAGGTGCTGAAAAAAACAAAACTTTTTTTTTTTTTTTTTTTTTTTTTTTTTTTTTTTTTTAGCTTCTTCTTTACAAATTAAAAAAAAAATGTGAGTGAATTTAAAGTTGTTGTCTGATGTAAGATGTTGCCATTCTGATTTATAGGAATTTGTGGGTTATTTTTATTCCTTCTGTTAAGTATCTTTAAAAAAAAAACTTTTTCTACCTGCTCCTATTCATCATTTTTAAAAAAAGAAGGGCAAACAAACAATTAGTTATTTTGTTGGTCTAATCATTGAGCTCTTCCACCTTAACTTCACCGCATTATCCCATAAGAAGAGGAGGTAACATTTTAATTTTGGGGGTTAACCTTTATATAGTACGACACAGTTTGCAACACTGTTTACCACTTTCTTCCTGGTATATTTTTTGTGTATATTTTATACATGTTCTAGTTTATGTTTGTTAGAAAGGTTTCTACATTTTTTTTATTTAATTCTCATTCCAGGAGAGGAATACTGTTTTGTGAGATACCATACCACTTATGAGGAGCAATGGTGCCAAGATACCACACCACTATACCACAATACTGATGATGACCAATTGTACAAGGTACCACACCACTGAAGAGTAATGGTGCAAGATACCATATCACTGTTGAGGACCAATGATGCAAGATGCCACACCCCTGATGAGGAGCAATGGTGCAAGATACCACACCACTGATGAGGACAAATGTTGCAAGATACCACACCACTGATTAGGACCAATGGTGCATGATACCACACCACTGATGATGATAAGCATTCAGTTTCCACACAGCCCGAGTTGAGTCATTGAAATGAAAGTCTTAGAATGTAAATTGAAGCTGAACATTTCCAAAAATCTGTAACCTATCAAAAACCTTGTGAAAAACACAATGAAGATTTTAAAAACAAAAATTCTTTGCTTTTTTCTGGCATCATAAAACTATAATTGTAAACAAATTCTGAATAGTAGGAAATGTTCAATTCAATTGTCATTGTATGCTTGTTGTGAATTTTTCATTTCAGGAGAATTTTATTCACTATCAACAATATGAAAATGGAGAATATTATACATATGTCATTATATTTGGAAAATATTTCATTTTCATTGAGACAAATATTAATTCAGAATTCTTTATTGTTATAACATTGATAGTTCCCTTAAAATTCTTATTTTTGCATGATTTACATTAATTCAATTGAAATTAAGAAATGTTTACTTCTAATATCCCTTTGTTAAACAAACCTTGTGCTACACAATTTGTAATATTCTCTTCCATTTTCATATGTTGTTAAAATCTAGATTAAGTGATGTTTTTAGAAAGTGTTGATGATTAAAAAGCTTTTAACTGTAAATTTGTAAATTTATCTGAAGCACTGGTAAATTTCTTATCAAAATTAAATTTGGGAAAATTTTATATAAGTATTTTCAAATTAATGTGTTTCTTTTGCATAAATACAATTCATCAATGTGCTTTATAATTTAGATGAAATAAACATCTAATATGTGCAGTATACATTTTTAAATTGGTCAATTAAAAAAAAATGCAACAAAACTTGTGTTATAAATATATTGTTAACATATGACATTGTGGTGCTTCTGATAGGTAGAATATTTTCTTTTGTTATAAAATGCATTGTACATTATATCTTACCAAATATGGAAAAGGAGAACATAATTTTTGTTTACATAATTAAACCATTCAATAGCATTTAATTTTAAAAAATTACTTACCACAATATATTTCTTAAAATTTAATTAAACATTCTTAAAAATTGTATTTGAGGAAATAAGAGTCTCCTTTTTCATGTTTTGATATATAATTTTTGCAAAGGTGTATGTATATCTATTGTTTATAATTATAATATTAACTTTACTTCGGAAAATGAAGACAAACTAATTACGCTTGTTTTAAAAACTTTCTGGTAAATCTTTAAACTTTTGATCAAATTTTTGTTGCACGATTTCTCTAGTGTTAATCTACTCTGAAGGATCAAAACATTCTTTAGAGGGAAAATCTTAATAATCTTCTTTGTTGTTCCAATAATTACATGTCACGATTTTACTACCAACCTAAATTATTTAAATTTTAAATTTCCAAATTTTTTATTTTATTTGAAATTTATACACCTATATTGAAATTTGAAGTTGTTTGAAATATTTCTAATTGGCTATGCTGCAAAATTTTGCAAACAGCAAATTCTGTGTGTACATTAATTATTGTGCTTTCAAGTAATTACATAATGTCTCCATTTTCCATGTTGTGTAGTTTTAGCAAATCCTCATTAGCAAGGAACAAGACAGACATTTAAAATAATTTGTAATCAAATTTCTGGTTGAGTATTCCTATTATTATAATGATTTCACTTTCATTGGTTTTTGGTTTACTTTTACACATTTTGTTTGAAATAAATATAAAATTGTAGTTGTTTAACTGCATTTCCAAGAAAAATTTCAAAACAAATTCAAATATTTTGGATAAATTATCCAACTAAATTTCAATCAATTAGAAAAAATGAAATTAATAATCTTGTAAAATTTTGAAAAAATTTAATGTACTTCAACTTAAAATGTAATTGTTTTGGTTTTGCTGATGAGGTTCTTTTTTCTTCTCTTTTGTTTTAAACAATGTTTTAAACAGTTTAATTTTACTTTTTTTGTTGTCTCACAAAAAGTCTGGTTGAAGGGATTAATTATTTATATGTTTGAAGTAAGAATTTAAAATAATAATTGTAACATAATTTTAACTTAATATTATTGATGTAAATGATGGTTTCGTTTTCTAACAATCAAAAGCCCCAAATTTAAAAAAACAAATATAAAAACCTAAAAATAATAAATATGAATATAAAAGGCTCAGTTTGAAAAATTGGATAAAATTATATAAAACATTTTAAACTATATTTTTTATATAAAATAATAGTAATTAATTTTTTTGAATGGGATTTGTTGCATTGTAATTGTAAGTAAATAAATTCATGATTAAAATAATATTTTCCTTTAGTTTTACCTGAAATTGTAATTTAGAAAAATATAAATAATAATGAAAATAAATAAATTGTAAAATTATATTATTTATTCAAAAATTAAGTAACTAATTATAAATAAGAATTTTTCTAAGTAATAGTGGATATGAATAAAAATATAATATTAATGAATAATATAGACTTATCTAAATATAGGCTATGTGTCATAAAGTAATGTAAATTAATCATAAAATAAATAGAGTAAAAGAATAATGTAACTACCCTTCTACTGATTTGAGACATTAATATTGTGATGTATGACCTTTTCTACCAAGATTTGTTATAAATTTTCATAATAAATTAGTCTTATTATAAAAACAAAATTGTGTTTACAGTCTATATAGATGAAAGGATGGAAAATATTTCTTTTAATAATTTTAACAAAATTTATAAAACAAAAAAAATCTATTGTTTTCATCAAATTTTCAAAATTGTAAACCTAACATGTTTTCGGGAAAAATAATTGGTTTTTTAAAATTCAAAATTACTTAACACAATAAAATGTGTGATGAAATGTAAAACAATTTCATTCTAAATTGTAGTAGTATTGCATTTTGCTGTACAAACGTAAATGACTTTAGTAGGTGGTCATGCATCACATTTTTATTTTGTGCATCAAACTACAAATACTATATAGTAAGTTAGCTTAATTAACTGAGAAAAATGCATTAAATTGTTGGGAAGAGTAGCAACTGAGTGGTAGTACACGTCATCACGACCTTGAGATAGTGATGCAGATGATGTTGAGGAGGAGCAGTTAAAGATGGCACCCAATGACAGTGATGAAGAACCAGATGTTTGTAAAAATGGTGAGATTTTTATTTGCATGTTTCACTTTTAAAAATCACTGATGTAGGTAGTGTAAACTGAGATTTGATTTACTGTGTAACGATGGCAGGCAGTGAGGTTTGTTTAACGCCGTGCATTTGTTCAAACTGCGGGCAGGCCAAGATTCTCCTAGCCTATGCTTTTTTTAGGCTGTGGATTATTTGCTTTGTGCTTACTGAGTTACTACTTTAGTTTGTTCTTCATCTATGAACATGGGCAGCCGTCGTCGCCCATAAAACAATTTCATGTTATGTCTGAAGTCTTAAATATGGGGTCTTTTTGCCAGCACGGACAGTTTATATTTGTGTAATGTGCCTGCCAGCAGAATTGCTGGTGTTGCTTGAGGTGGTGCTGTATTTATTGTGTTATTAAATTTAAAAAATAACTTGTAAATTAGATTTGTGCTGAAACAGCTTCTCTTCAATTATTTAATTTTTTGTAATTGTTTGTTTTTGCAGATCCACGCTCTCGTTGATAATCCTTCACCCGCATCCGTAATATGTGATAGACAACAACTGGTATCTTTGTACATTAACAGTGAAATTTTCTACACATTGTTATAAGTGGAATTTCAAATGGATGTATACATTATATTTAAAAATTTCAAATTTTAATTCAATCTATTAATCTAATTTAAATTACATTAATTGTAAGCTGTTCCAACTTCAATTCTTTTTTTAAACATTATGGTTAAATTTTAATTTTTAATTTCGAATCCAATACCAAATTAACAAGAAATCTAAATTTACAAATTCAATTTTAATATAAATTGGAATTTATTGTATAAATTCAAAATGTGTTTTGTTTTCCTGGAATTACCAAAGTAAATAAATATATATATTTTTTTATTATTTGCAAAATTGTAATTGTTTTTAATCCAATTATGAAATCCATTTTGGAAAAAACACCTATTTTATAATAACTACAGTATGTAAATTGCTAAATCCAAAATCTGTTTTATAAAAAAAATAATTTTGAAATTCCACTTCCTTTCATTCAATTGTTATAATAGTTTGTAGTTTGATGCATGCTATGGTTTTTGTTTTTAGTATTCTCTCAATTATTTAAAACATTGTACAATGCACTTCTCTGCAACCTCCTGCATGCTCCATTACACCGATGGGCTGATCCTGCTTGGCTGCATGGTGGTACTTACTTCTTGTTTTGCTTGTTGCTGCTGCTGTGTGGTGAGTTTGCTTTGTTGAAATTCTGTAAAGTTCTTTTTACGAGTTACATTTCCTTTGTAAATTGCTTTGTGGGTAAAATGTCTGTGAGAATCCTTTTCCCGACGTGGTGTCAGCTTGTGTGGGTAGACCATCATCAGTGTAAACGTTCGACCTCATCAATGCCTTGGAGTCAACTAAAAATTATAGCTGGTTTCAGTTTGTGGACTTTTTTCCCTAAAATAACATGTTATTTTCTTCAGGAGACATTTTAAGTGTATACAGAAGAATTTTGTTTTCCTTTTGGCGGTTAGGCAATATCTGCTAATATTTTTCGCTAAGTTTAGGAAAGTATGCCAGCTGGGCCAAGGTTGTACTTCTGTTATCACGATGTGTATCTGAATTGTAGCTTTTTTGAGTTGGCACCAAATTATTGAATAATAATATAAACATTAATTACAATAACAATGATGATAATAGTAACAATGATGATAATAGTAATAGTTTCAATTTGATATGCATATGCTAGATGCCTTTATGTTTTAAAAACATAATAAATAAATAATAGTACAATAAATTGTATGGATGTAATTATACATAATTAAAAGGCTGATTTCTAGCATAAATAGGGTAGATAAATCCACTAAATGCAAGGAATAACAATAATAAAATAATAATTTTAGTTTCAATTTGATATTGTGTATATGCTAGATGCCTTTGAGTTTTAAAAACATGTAATAAATAATAGTAAAATATATTGTATATAATATATAATTTTACATATTTTAATTAAAGGCTGTCTTCTGGCATGAATAGAGTAGGTAAATCCGCTAAATACAAAGAGTAACAAGTAATAATTGTTCAATATTGAATTACATATTGACTTGCCACAATAAATACAACACTCATAAACATTTCATCACCTAATGTGTCACCTAATCAAAAATTTAAAATTGTTCACAAATTAAAATATGCAATGAATATTAAATCTGTATCAATTGTTTTAATTCTTCTTGTTTCAAACAATTAAAACTTTTGGAACATAATAATGTTAATTTAATAGAAAGAATAAATATATTATTAACAAAGATTTATCTAGTAATATGCCTTGGAATATAATAAAAATAATAATGATAATCAAAGGTAATTAAAAAGTTATATATTAGATTAATCAATTAAAAATAAATTTGTATTTGCATATTAAAATATATCTAAATTAAACAGAACACACACATTGTTAAATACAGTATTTTGGATTGATTGAAAATCATAAAATAACTTTTAAAATTTTAACTTTAATTTAACTTAATAAAAGTATAAAATCATTAAAAAAAATATAACTTGAAATATATTTAACTTAAGATGTAGAAATAATGTATTATTAATAAATATTTATCTAGTAATGGGCTTTGGAATATAATAAAAATAATGATAATATTCTTCAAAAATTATTTGGTGCACTTAGGGTTTTTAGGAAAATGTTTTAAAATTAATTTTAAACAAAATGTTAATCACTATTGTGTAAGTTTAGAAATAATATTGTTTTAAAAGATTACAGAACATAAATACTACATAATTTTAGATATTGAAATGTAAAAATATTTCAAATATCAACCCTTTAGATACTATTAATTTAATAGAATGTTGCTTTTAATATAATTACAAAATTATATTTTAAATTAATCAATTAAATTAAAAATCAAAAAAATTAAATTTCTATTTGCATAATAAAATAATCTGTAAATAGAACACACACATAGTTTA
>NW_022717349.1:0-798 GCF_011630105.1 Anneissia japonica | reverse complement strand
TCCTTGACAAAAAATACTCGCCGTCAGCTTTCCTTGACACTAGGAGCGGAAAGGAAAAGGACCGTTTGAGACCCTCCCGACCCCGTGCCCAAGCTCTTACGCAAAAGAACGAGGGGACACTGTCCGAGTAATATGCCCAAGCTCTCACGCAAAAGAGCGAGGGGACCATGTCCGATATATGCCCAAGCTCTCACGCAAAAAGAGCTAGGGGACCCTGTCCTAACAGTCTTCCGTCAGTCCAGCGATTCTCGACCAACCTGTGAAGATATAATAAAGACAACATTAATTTTGTTCTGTGGAAGAGAGTCGTCCTCCGTGAGTCCGGCGATCTTATTCGTACCTGTGAAGACAACATAAAATTTTGGTTTGAACACGTAATCAAATTTAAAGACAAAACACAATTTTTTCCGTCCGAGAGGGTTCCTGTTACATAAAACCTTTCAATATATAAATTTTCGCTTCGTAGATTTCTTATCGCGTCGTAGAATTTCTTCGCGTCGTAGATTTGTTATCGCGTTGTAGATTTCCTTCGCGTTGTAAATCTATTACCGCGTCGAAGATTTTCTTCTCATCGTGTTTCATTTTTTTTACTTTTCGGTTCGTCGTCTATGTTTTCACGAATACTTAATTACCTACACCTCGAATTAGGGAACCCTCGCCGCACAATACTTACAGTCTACACTTACCTTAAACCCTAACTTTTGCTAGTTACGCTTATACTAAACTTAAAAATTACTCTTACATTAACTACCATTCCTTACGTTCGTGCACGGAGGAATGGTCGAAGTCCAGTCGGTC
>NW_022717347.1:0-1191 GCF_011630105.1 Anneissia japonica | reverse complement strand
TTTTTTTAAAGCTTCTAAAATGGGATGATTTGTTTCTGCTACAGCCTCTCGTTGAAGGTAGAGTGTGGTTACAATATTGCTGAGGTTCACTCCCTGTGATTCAAACTGCTGTATTACATCTTCCACAGCTTCTTGTCCTTCCATTCCAAATTCTTCAATGTTTTCTCTCACAACTCCGTCAAAAGTTTCTTGAGTGATCCGCTTTGCCATTTTAAGTCTGTCTATAAAATTGTTAAAATTTTAATTATTAATCAGTACATTTAGTATCCTTTGTAATAATAATAATAATAGTTGTCAACTTATTATATAGCGCATATTGTAGAGACCTCTATGCGCTTACATTATTACCCCTGGTCACTGTATCAAGCACAAATGGAACACACAATCTGGCCCCATTGGGAATTCCACAATGTTGCAGGTGTATTCAGCGCAGGCTGGTACCCACTTGTACTTCTAGGTGGAGAGACACAACCATAGATAAAGTACCTTGCCAAAGGACACTAGCGACTTGCACAGCGAGAGTTTCGAACCCCCAACCTTAAGGTTGGGAGTCCAAACCACAACCGACGATGTGCCAACCATTTCTACCTAAATAAAAATATTTAATTTCTTACATTGGTGCAATGTTGGTACCATAGACTTTAACTGTCACAGAACAAACAAATGCACAGACAACAGAGAACCATGGAGTTTTAAAATAACTTTTGAAAGTTTTTGGTCACATGACCGAATTCAGTTTTCTATTTAAATAGGCCAAGGCAACTTAAATAAGCATTTGTAAATTTATACAGCACTATCTTCTCTGATTTGTCCTGGATCCTGTTAATGGTTATTGATGTCACTTGAATGTTTCGGTAGCAATACCAAAAAACACCATCATCAGTCATACCAGATTTTGCAGCGGTCAAAGTGAACGCCAGGACCTACAGAAGGATCCACATAGCCTACTGTAGGCTTGACGAAGCTAAATTCGTTGCCATCCGTCTTGTGTGGCGACTACTGGAGGATTGGCCGGCCAACCGCCAGGCTTAGGCTAGCTCAGGGAGTTGTTATATAGTGACTAGGCCTATAGTATAAACAACTCCCTGGCTAGGTTTAGGTAGGCCAGCATACAGGCCTGTCCTATTCTATGCCTAGCCTATAACTCAGTAGTAGTTGTCGATTAGCTAGATATGGCCTAGTTTAATACCC
>NW_022717346.1:0-935 GCF_011630105.1 Anneissia japonica | reverse complement strand
TTTTGTAAGATTATATTATTATTATTATTATTATTATTATTATTATTATTATTATTATTATTATTGTACTAAATATAATCTCATCAAAGCAATCACATATAGAATATATATAAATATTATTAGTAATATTTAATAGTAGTATTATGCTTATTTATTATTGTTGAAATCATTAATAATATTATGTACAGTATATATTACTGTATTGTATTTCTGTTATTTCAAAATTATATTTTAATATTAGAATGAATTACATTGTTAGTACTGTTATATAATAATATTATTTATAATATTTTTATTACCACTATTGATATCATTACAGTATTATCATCATCCGTCATCATCATCCTCATCCTATTCGTCATTGTCATCATCATTATCATTGTTGTCTAATCATTATAATCATCCTTACTATCATCGATCATTGTAATCATCACCATCATCATCACATCATACTCATCCATCTTCATCGTCCTCATCTTCATCACGTCCTTATCAATCATCTATCGTCGTTATCATCATCCTCATAATCTTCATCCTCCTGATTCTTCATTTTCTTCATCATCATATTCATCCACATCCATCATCCTCATCATCATCAATGGCATAGACAGCTATTGGCACAGTTGGGACAGTCCCACACCATTTTTCCAATGGGTCCACAAAAAAATGGTCCACATTTTAAAGAAGGTTCCAAATTATGTAATTTTATGCATAAAATGGATCCAGATACCTTATATTTAGTTAAATATGAGTAAAATTTAAGAAAATGGGTCCAGATATTTCATATTTTTGCGTAAAATGGTCCACATTGTTTGAATTTACACGTAAAGTGGGTCCGCTCTGATATTGTCACACACCGTTTGAAAATCGTGGCCATGGCATTGATCCTCATCCATCATCGTCACCCTCATCACCATCCTCACCAATCATTGTTA
>NW_022717345.1:0-545 GCF_011630105.1 Anneissia japonica | reverse complement strand
TTATCCGGAGGTGGAAAATTGGTGCCCCACCTCAGCCGGATCATGTAGATATTAACAGTCAAAAGAAGCTACAACTCTGAAGGTAGGGCCACGTCACAGCTATCTCCTCGACTCCCACGTGTAACAACTCTCGAACCTTTCACTCTCGACTGTAACAGGTTACACCCATTTAGAATCATGGTCCTATGCCACTCGCCCCATCCACCCTGCAAAAAATCTGGATTCACCACTGAGCGTCATGCCTTTTAGCTTTGAGCGATTAAGCCCCAACTAACAGTCGTGTCGCAATAGTGATTAAAATATTATAAATAGCTATGACGAATAGTTTGAGTGATCCGACCTACACCAGTTCACGAGAATATTTGCACCATACAGCACTTCTTTTGTGGACCAAAGAAAAAATCACTCGAAATATTCAGAATGTTTTACTTCGTATAACTTATATTTCTCTGATATAGTAATGTTCAGGTCAGCTTCTCATATTGACGTTTTCGTTGATTCTCTTGGGAATAATCTATCAGACTTCTATTATTACTATTTAATCA
>NW_022717344.1:0-747 GCF_011630105.1 Anneissia japonica | reverse complement strand
AAGGGTTTATGAAATTTAACATGTAGATTCCGCTACGCTTGCCACAGCACAGTGGTTTCAAACCACCAATCACAATCACAATGATGTCCATCGCTGAAGCCTGAATTTACAGACATCACCCTATATAAGAGTTTAAGATCATGATGTACAGTACAGTATTTGGCTTTTGTTGATAGCAGAGGCTTCGAGGGTTTTTTTCCAGTGACAGGACCAACTACCATATCCCTTTCTAAATCCACTCCTCGTATATTTGGTAGAAAGAGAGGGTGGATGAAAGTTGAAATTTAACATGTAGATTCCTCTACGATGATTTCAAACCACCAATCACAATCACGATGATGTCCATCCATCGCGGAATCCTGAATTTGCATACATCACCCCATATAAGAGTTTAAGTTCATGATGTACAGTACAATATTTGGATTTTGTTAATAGCAGAGGCTTCGAGGGTTTGTGCACGTGGAAGATTAAGGGAAAACCTAGCTATATAGAATAGAATAGAGCATTTATATAGCGCCGGTATCCGCCAAATATGACGCTCTATATAGGAAAATATAGGCTCTTGAGTACACAGATATATACTAGTTGTTAAAGATAGTTTATTGTGTGTGTAAAATAAAAATATGTATAAGTCAAAAATGTAACAGTACTTCCCTGCCCATTGCTTATGTTATATCAAGTCAATCTATGTATCTTTCGTTTCTCATGCATGCATTTTGGGTGATGACCACACACACGATTATACAT
>NW_022717342.1:0-829 GCF_011630105.1 Anneissia japonica | reverse complement strand
TACTAATAACAATAATAATAATAATAATAATAATAATAATAATAATAATAATAATAATAATAATACATCTTCTCAGCAGTCTCTAATCTCTGAAGCTCCTGATCTTCCTGAGTACCCCTTGGACTATCTTTCCTTGGTAACCGTCAGTGCTGATGCAGTTTCAGGTCATCTAAGTAAGCTTTGTGTACATAAGGCCGTTGGCTGTGATGGTATCAGTAACCATGTGCTTAAAGCTGGTTCTGTTCCGCTTTCTGTTCCCTTAAAAAAAATATTTGATTTATCTCTTTCCACAGGCAAATTTCCTGATGTCTGGAAACAAGCTAATATTTGTCCCATTTTCAAGGGGGGTTCCCGTAATGAGATTACCAATTACCGTCCTATTTCACTGCTCCGTCTCTTTCCAAAATATTTGAACGTATTCTTTTTGATCAAATTTTTTCCCATGTTTCTCCTGTTTTAAGTTCATTTCAACACGGATTTATTCCAGGTAGGTCAACTCAAACTAAGCTTGCTAGTTTTTTACCCACCGCACTTAATGCAATCAACTCTAAATTACAATGTGACATTATATTCACAGATTTTTCCAAAGCTTTTGACTGCATTTCCCATTCTCAACTTATTTTTACTGTATTAGTGCTGTCTCTTTTAAAATTCAAAAATTTGGTATCACCGGTCCCCTTCTTAGCTTAATTTCTGATTATTTCTCTAATCGCAGTCAACGTGTGGTTATTGACGGTTTTTGTTCTAAATCCAAACCCGTTCCCTCTGGCGTCCCCCAAGGGTCTATCCTTGGTCCTTTATTTTTTAATTTATTCATTAATGATCTTCC
>NW_022717341.1:0-934 GCF_011630105.1 Anneissia japonica | reverse complement strand
CATTTGGAAAAGTGGTAATACATACATACATTGCAGTATGCATTATTGATGGTATTCTATAAAACTTCTATGTAGAATAGTTCAAACACAAATACAAATGTTTAAGTACAAACTCCAGTAATATTAGTTCCACACAACACAGCATAACAAACTTATTCAGCAATATGGATCAAATGAATGGTAGTGCAAAATATAACTGCTATGATATTTTACCAATTCAAAATCACATAGAAATAGCATTTGTAAGTATAACACAAACACAAGCTCCGTAGTTTAGTGGTTTTGGCAACAGGCTATTTACCTGGATTCTCACCCAAATAAAATTTTTTTGCAAGTATTCGATACAACAATGGGTCACCTACATATCTATTGCTAATTACAACTGCCTAGACCCAAGTAAATTTGACAAGCAGACTACTAATTATGTCATTATTAAATTTACATAAAAAAAAAAATTGCTAGTTATTTGGACCGGTATCAAAAGCACAATTTTAGATAAGTAGACTGCAGCCACTATCACTGCTGCTTAGATCTACAGCGAAATTTGTAAAGCACACTCCATAAATTATCACCGAGATGCAGGGAAGTATGCCGGTGGTTAATAATTAATTTATTAAAGTATAACTCTTCAATTAAATATCATTTTAAAGCGGATTTTTTTTAATGTTTGGTTATTCGTCCCAAAAGGGACAGCAACTTCTGGGTCGACTTTAATTGATCGTCGTGACCCACCAATACCTTTTGGATGAAGGTCATAGTCACTCCAATTTTTGGAGGATAGGCAATGTTAAACACAAAATAACAGGTTATCAGTAGGGCAACAGCTTCAATAAAAGAAGATACCTCCCCTAGCATCTCTTCTTCTGCCCATACAGAAAATTGCTTACAGTCAATGAGCGGACCAGTGAACACAATCACATGGAATGTCTTCCTA
>NW_022717340.1:0-528 GCF_011630105.1 Anneissia japonica | reverse complement strand
GCAACGCAACGACAACGGGTAAAACGCGTTGGGATTTTTGCAATACAACTGGCCGGTACTGTAAACCTAGGCTATATTATTATTATGCATGTACCCGTAAGCTTGGCCGCTGACACTGACAGGCAAGCTAACTCTCTCGCTCGCTGTAGACTGGCTGAAGAGGTCATCGGTTGCCGCGTATCTAAGGGAAATGTCTCTTCGTTTTGTGAGCCCGGAACGCTCCGGAACGACATGCAAGTAAAAAACTAAGATGGATATGCCTTATATATACATATATATCATATTTTTATAATCTGGAGAAACCTATTTGAAAGAAAATCTCCGTTTTCCCCCGAGTAGTTGCTAGAATCTTCGTTCAGCCATAACGTCGCGATGAGTCATCGGATTTTTACAAATCTTAGTTTGTCTGAAAGAGGGCAGCATTTTACGATCGAATATGGTAAACCTTTGAACTACTACGTAGTCTAAACCAATGAAATCGTGTAAATAATATGTTATTATACATGTTCAGGGCACAGAATGGCCACG
>NW_022717339.1:298154-308105 GCF_011630105.1 Anneissia japonica | reverse complement strand
TAAAATATACACATAAAAATACAAATAAATAAAAGTAAACATACAAATTCAGACAAAACACAGAACGAAGGTCCAACAGAAACACAGACAGAACAGAGCAAACAAAAATAAAGCGAGACAAAACAGAAAAGAAAAAAAAAACACGTAAAAATACAGACAACACAGAACGAAGGTGAAAAAAAGAAAGCACACACACAAGGCAAAGCAATAAAAAACGAAGACCAAGGAATTAAGGAATTAAAACTAAATCCGTTGGGGTTCATAGGGCTGGAGCTTATCCTCAGTTTCTGTAGTGTGAAGCGGATGAGAGTTATACTCCCCCTGGACGGGACACTAGTCCATCGCAGGTTAGTCCCCAGCAGATTGCTGGTACCCATTGATACAGCTTGGTGGACTGAAGCAATGTAACTAAAGTGCCTTGCCCAAGGACACAAGCGAATCGGCACAGCTGAGACTCGAAACCCCAACCTAACGATTAAAAGCCCGAACCTCAACCGCTGCTGCGCCAAACTGAATTAAACCCACCCAGAAAATAAGTCACTTGGTATTATGAAGTAAAGATTGCGATAACCTGGTTTTGAATGAACTAAGGCTCTGGTGAAAAATATCGATTAACCTAAAATTATGAGAAAGGGAATGAAAAGAGCAGCAGAATATAAAGGCCACAAAGTACTCATACCAAACAATTAAAGAGGAAGATGGCTCTGTAACAACAAATAGAGAAAGAATATTAGAGAGATGTGCAGAATTCCATGAGAACCTATATTCCACATCAAACATCAATAAACTAGAGGCAAAGGCAGGGGAGAAAAATGAGACCGAAATAATTGCAAGTGAGTTGAATGAGAAAGGACCAGGAGATGATGGAATTCTATAGTTGAATTTCTAAAATATGGAGGAAATAACATTGTGAAACCGCTAACAAAAATATTCAACAAAATCAGTAAAGAGGAAAACTACCGGGATAATTGAAAAATGCAATAATAATAATATTGATTTCTAAGAAAGGAGGCAGGAGGAATGTTGATAACTACCGGCCAATCAGTCTTGTCTTAAGTTTTAAAATTATACATGAAGATCAGAATAACACACACTCTAGAAGGAAACCAACCTACAATAATGTATACTGCATTGTGGTACTTTTTAATCTTTATTTTATAAATATTGTATTTTATTTCCTCTTTTTTTTATGTATTTAAAAAAAAAAAATAATTACTGAGGTGCCCATGTGATATTAATGCTACAGTATAAAGTAGTTCATTGCTTTATTTGGAATGTTTTTTTTATTTGTATTTCTATCTTATATCTCCTAAAGAGGTATGGAGCCAGGATTGCCCAACTGAAGGTCCAAAAGCAATGAGCATAATTAGGGTATTAGGGTAATTAGGGTAGTAATAACTCTGGCAATGTAGTGATTATAATCAATTTTAAAATTATTGAAATGGGTGCTGATGGGGTGGGGGAGCGTGGAGGTGGATTGATTACCTTGATGATCAAGTAAGGGGGCACTGTGTCACAAGATAAGTTGGTAGGTGGTTTTTAACTACTTGATCATGAATTTTTCTTCAGATATTTTAGTGGGTAAGTGACCTGGTGGTGCGCTAGCTTATTCTTGTTTCTGTTTTGGTGGGGGAGGTGGGGCGGAGGCAGCCCTGGGTAGTCAAATCGAGAGTTGTCATGGATGGGGCTTAAGTGATCTAGACTCTCCATCTGTGAAATTCCCTCCCGAGCCCCATCTATTTCGAATTCCTGAATTTGATACTTTAAGGTTTGAATGTGTTGAACATTTTTTCTCGTTGAGATAATTTTGTACTCACCTTTTAAAATGCTCCACAAAATTGATCTTTTATAGTGAGCATTGTAGAATTTTCTTATACATGTTTACATCATTCCACGACAGGGGCTGGAAATGAACCATAACATTGTTGTAACCCCCTTACTCTACCGAAAGAATGGGGTCTTCAAGTGCAAACATGCCAGATGTTACACTGGACCTTCATTTTTAAGTCCTTATCTGAGTAGAATTGGTTCTACCAACAAAAACCCGGGGCAAGGCGCGGCTCAAACCAGTACCCGATGTTAAGGCTGTAGTTAGTGTCGACCATGCCTTACCACTCAGCAACTTGACTCGCCAAAAAAATCAAGGTCAAGTAGATAATAATCACCTCATATCACCTTCATTCCCCTATCTAACTCTCCCCACCCAATCCCAAAACACCTAGGTACACCACTGTATGACTAGTTGTAAAAATCCTATAAGAGCACTTCCCTGTCCTGCGCGTAATTATTAAATATTTGTGAATCCCAAGGGAATGCATTATTCTTTCTTTTCGCAATTGAAACTGAAATCCAATATCAATATGAACATCCATGATTGATAGAAATTATTACTGATGATCGTTGCTTCTAAAATGTTTATATTTGGAATATAATTAGACATAATATACTTTGACAACATAAAATAATTTTGCCATATCAATTTTTACTGTGCTTAGGCCTACTATGCTATACCTATTAAAACCTCGAATTGAAGCCCTGGGATTCTTTCCCCCCCCCCCTTTTTTTTTGCAAACCCTGGATGGGCTTCTTTTCGAGATGGGCTTCTTTTAGGCTACTTTTTCAAAGTAAAGAGGGGGCTTCTTTTCAAAATGAATGGTATAAATATTGAGAATTAGTGCTTTAAAACAGTAGAGGGCCACTGTAACATCAATGTCATAGAGTGTATTAGCTGGCATTTAATCACCTAAACTACTGTATAAACCAAGCGTGTTTAATTTTCTTTTTTCTTTTTTTTTGAAATTTATGTAAGCATACAGAGTGTACTACTATCTAAAAAAAAAAACCTATGCTATCTTGAAAAGAAACCAATGGCCTTCTTTTTTATGCTAATTTTACAAACTAAAGAGGAATCTTCAACTCGAGATGGGCGGCTTCTCTAAATTAAGACCATTGGGCCTCAATTCGAGGTTTTACTGTACTTTAATAGATACATGTATGTTTGACTGCAAGCACTACAGTTTTGTCACGATACCACGTGATACTACTTAGTTGCTATCGGCGACACAAAATGAGGTCAACCGACGCCATTTTCTCCACTGACAAACCATTCCCAATTTCTAAAGTATAAGAAGTTGTACAGTATCTTAATTTTTCTTTGTAAATGTTAATTGATGATTAAATGTGTGTTTAACTGATGATTAACTAATATAATGCGAGCTTTTGTGTTTTTAGTACATTTTGATGGTAAATTGTTAGGTTTTAAAATGCCTATTCTTGAAGGCCAAAATTATAAACCATTAAGATTATGAAGTCATTCAAGAGTAATGAACGGTAACAAACGTCCAGAGGGCGCCTCCTGGTGGTGTGACGAAACGACTGTGGTACTCTGGCTTTGATTAATCTGCAATAATTGTTTTGATAAAAAGAAAAGAGAGAGCTCAGTATTAAAAACAAGAAACAAAACTGTTTGTTCCTTCATTGATAGCACATGAATTATGAAGTAACAATACTGTATATTTTTTTTTAAATTCTTTTTTTCTGTTTACAGTTATGGTGATATGTATAGTATTATAGTAATTGTATTTTTCATTAAAAATTATTGTTACAAATTAGGTAATTTAATTCTATTGTAGCTCATCCTTTTATCTATCAAATATTCAAATATAAAGAAAATTATATATTGTAATGTAAGGCATACTGTAGTGCCAACAACTACTGCATGTTACGGGACAACATGTTTTTAATTAGTGTTTAATTAGACACCTTCTTGGTAGTATGGATCCTGGTGGAGCGCCATATAGTGTTCGCCTTTCAATACAACCCCTAGGATGCTTTTTATGAAGTATATTAAGTTACATTTCAGAGGTAATGGCTTTATTTCCTTATACAGTAACTTTTTTTTGATAAATTAGTTCTGATCAATCAGGATATACAGCTCGGAAAGTAACGAACATCACCTGAAAGGACCAACATTTGTTTAAATAATTATAGTAATAGTAGGATCAACTCTTGTAACCTTTTGGCAGACTCAAACCTGTAATAGGCCTATATGGTATTTTGGGGTTCCAGCCCGTTGCCACCTTAGGCCCGTTGTCACCCGGCCCTTTGCCACCATAAGCCCATTGACACCCGGCCTTTAGCCACCGGGCGTTTTGCCACCATAGGCCCGTTGCCACCCAGGCCTTTTTCCACCCGGCCTGTTGCTACCCGGCCCGTTGCCACCCTAGGCCCGTTGCCACCCGGCCGTATGCAACCTTTGGGAAAGTCGAATATTTATATTATTTTGATGGGTTGTTTTACACAGATTAGTACTAGTAGGCCTAATGTAGCAAAAATTTTTCTTGATTAAATTTACTTTCTAGTTTAATACATACTTTTTACTTTACTGTATTTTATTTCAAACAATCGTCCATGCGCTTTCTTACCACTACGATAAAATTGCAGAAATAAACAATGTTATAAATTCGCTAAAAAAGAGAGAAATACTGCAGTGTTTAGTTTATTTTATATTTTATTTTTAAGCATATTCTTAATCTAAAATAGAAAGAAATAGCCTGTGCTTTTACAATTAAAAAACAACACATTTATGATAATAATGTTTATTTATATATTATAATCACAAGCCTATATTATGTGTGTATAACAAACTTTATGGAATTTATTTAGTATTTCTCTCTTTATGCGGACAATTTATTACAAGCATACATATTTTCTCATGAGAAATAACCGTCAATATAAACTTTGGATAAAGCTCTTCTCCTTAGCGGTAAACTACAAAAGATATTGCTCTCAGTAACATCATAGAGAAAATAGAACAGAAAGAGTGCTATCGAGCGAAGATCAAAGGTACAGACCTCCTCGCCGCGATCGTAATTATCTCACCGTTACGTAACGTACTTGACAACTAGATAAGCTGAAATAGGCAAACGTGCATGCGTCGATAGCTCTTACAATCAAAACATTAGCAACGTATCGCGTGCGAGATCGTCGTGATTGAATGATATGATGATATCGATCTAGGCTAGGCCTAGGTCTTAGAAACTGGAGGCAGCAGGAGAAATAGAAAACCAATTAAATGATGATGTTTTAATTATCATGTGCGTTTTGAAGAGAGTGTGCAAGTGTATTATTTTTAGCCTACAGGACAGGTTGCAGGCTAGGCCTAGGCTAGACCGGGAGTACATCAAGGCTTAGGATGAATTTATAGCCAATAATCTTAGTTAGGCGGCCTATGGGCCTACGTAGTACACGGTCTTCTTGATATTTGATGTTTAATAAAGGCCTAGCTCTGTTAGATTTAATGAATACTAGGCCTTAGGTTACCACTGGTACCTGTCGTGATGTCCAGTACCAGAACACAAGGCCCTGGCAATATTATATTTTCTAATTCATTTAATAATACAACTTAGTAAGCCTAGTGTAGAGCCTACCCTAGGCTTACACTACTTGCTGTAGACTGGGGCCTGTAATTATGCAGCCTAGTAGCTAGGCCTAGGTTATTATAGTTTTTGTGTCAATACTAAATTAATATTTATGCATTTTCATTACATTCTTTACTGATTAAACCTATATAAAAATTAATATATTATGATTTTTAAATTCTCCACCACCCATATTTCATCAAAAAACTATGATATACTATAAATGGTAAATCTTTACAGGGATGCATTTTTATTTTCCCATAAATGCATTTTCATTTTCCTGGTGTTGATAGACCGGCATGTAAATTTTTGAAAGACGATGCTATTATTGGAAGGGTAAAGGGCTATTGCATCAACATTGACCCATCCCATAATGCAAAGCGTGTTATTTTATTGGCAAAAGACCTGAAGATGCAATTTTTTAATGCTTTAAAGCAACGTTGTAAATGTTGGATAAAAACCAATGCCTTTTTTAAAAGTTTATGTTAAACGAATGAAAGTGGCAAAGTTTCAAAAAGGGAAGGAACTGTCATAAATTGTTGGATGGGCTTTGTGTAAATAGTAGAAATTTAATTTGGTAATAAATACACAGGTGAGATGGTACCGTAAGTGTAATATTTGTTTGTTCATTAAAATGTATCCTGCATCATGCACAGATGAAATTTGAGTGAAGTCATGAATGTTTGGTTTGGAAAAAAATTGGCATGCCACACATGATCTTGCTTTCTTCTTTCTTCGAAGATGCAATTCGTCAATAGTGTTTCTTGCCATCATCATCAGGAAAACCTCAGATGGAGTGGTTGTTCTTGATTCTACAAAATAAAGTAAAAAGCATTATTTCCAAAATGAAAAATTGTTGCAAAATCAATAAATAAAAATGTGGGCCTGTCGATATGGACAAAAGGCTACAGTACAGTATTATACATGAATATAATTATAATAATCGGTCGGCCCCTAGCCTGGGGAAAATGATTTTTAAATGAAAATGATAGGTAGGACCATGGGCAGGACTCAGCAAAGCTAGACTAGGCCTACAACAATAATATTTTCGTTATTTATAATTAATAAAAACAAAGAATACGTGGGCAAAGAAAGTAAAAGTCAACTGTGTTTTTTTTATTTATTTTTTTATTTTTTTCGTTTTTAAGGGCCGAACATGACAATCGTAAGTAAAGTGAAGACCTAGACGTAACTGCAAATGAGACTACTAAGCGTAGTCCTAGGCTTACACATGAGCGATTTTTACGTTTAAAGTATGTATTTTCTCGCCGAAAAAAACTCTGTCTGAATATACCAAACACGCACACAAACAAACCGTGGATGATGAACTGCGCATGTGTTTTTTAATGCAAATGTTTAATTGTTTGTGTATTAAGTACTCCACTAACGCCAGAGCGTCTATAGTGGTTTACACTTAAGCGGTGATGAGCTGTGTATACAAAGAGATAGTGCTGTGATAAGCTCCGCGGGTGGCATAGTGCAATTTAATAGGCACTAGCTGACTGTTTAATTGAAATAAAGATAAGCGATAAAGTCGATGTTACTTGCTCTTGAAAAAATAATCCCTAATGATTGGAACAAAGGTATTATTGTTCCAATATTTAAAAAGGGTGACCACAGGGATCTGAATAATTACAGAGGGATTTCTCTTACTTAGTATTTCCAACTTTCTCGAAGATAAAAATGTTTTATCAGAGGTCCAATGTGGGTTTAGGCCATCACGTAGATGTGAGGACCACATATTCACCCTCAAAAGCATAACTTCGTGTCGTCTAATTGAGGGAAAGAAAACCTTCTTAGCCTTCTTGGATCCTAAGAAGGCCTTTGATACGGTTTGGAGGGAGGGAATGTTAATGGCTGCATGGGATATTGGAATTAGGGGTCGCTTATGGAAGATTATTGACAGTCTTTACTGTGATGTACGAGGAAAACTTAGATTTGGGGACATTGAGACTGACTATTGATATTGATATTAATGACGGAGTCAAGCAGGGTTGTGTTTTATCTCCAATTTTGTTTTGTATTCTCATGAATGAATTCACCATTTTGCTTAAAAAACATGACTTAGGTGTTCGTATACACAATGTATGCATGGGAAGCCTTTTCTGGGCAGATGATGTTGTGTTATTGGCAAATGATGAAAATGAACTGAATAAGATGCTTAATTTAGCTCCTACATTTGCGAAGACATGGAAGCTAAATTTTAACCATGAAAAATCAAAAATTCTTATTGTTGGGCAGCGCACTGACAGTAATAAGCAGTTGAAGTTGGGTGAAAACTACATTTCAGAGGTTGAATCATATAAATACCTTGGTACCCATATCTCAAGAAGCATTTCAGACCGTTTTCATATTGACCAGACTATCATTAAAGGAAATAGAATCATCGCCTACATTAAATCAGTTATAGATCATTTTGATAATTTTAATAAAGTTTATTATGGCGACATACTTTGGAAAACCATTGCTCTTCCAAGTATTAACTATGCTTGTTGGTGTTGATTAGCAAAAGCCAAAAGACATTGACAAAATTGAGTCTCTCCAACTTCAAGTGGCGCGATATATCCTTAAAGCATCCAGAACACACACGAAAAGAAGCTCTATAATAATTCAAGACATACTTAGAGCTAAATACATTAATCATGTAATGAATTTAGATTAGCATAGATGGCCAAACTTTATGCTTAATAAATCCCTTAGTCTAAATAGTATTGCTGAGCTACGCTATAAACTGCTCTCTAGTTTCATTAAGACTTGTACTGATATAAGGTTGGAAATTGGTTCAATCTGAGAAAATTTATGCCTTGGAGTTGCATCCGATGTGTGTTGGGTTAACGATTTCAAAGAGTTAATTCTTAATTCATATGTTTCTTTTTGGAATAGAGAAATATTAAGAAAATTGTCACTTTCTGAATATTCTTTAATTAAGAGCAGTCTGAATATGGAAAAATATTTACTTTACCAGGCAGATTTTATGGGTGCAAGCCTAAAATTCAAAATGAGGTCAAATACTCTTCCATTAGGACATAGGAGCTGTAAATGGGTACCCAATAGTGATGGCACTTGCCAATTGTGTAATAATGGTGTTGAAGATATAAAACATTTTTTATTCACATGTAATCAACTAAACACCACTAGAGTTGAAGAATATCATGTTTTAGAAAATAAGCTAGTTAATACTGATTGCCTAAATGTATGGGAGTATTTTATCACCAGTGATCTTTGTACTAAATTGAGTATTGTTCTTCGTGGAAGAGGTGCATTGTGACTATATTTATGATGTTCATGATATTTTTGATAAATTTTGCAAATCTTATGTTAAGAGAGCATGGAAGGATTTATTAAGTTCTTAATATGCTAGTTGTTTAGGGACGGTCTATTGTACTTCAGTTCACAAGAGTTCAAAATATTATGAAGTGGGATGAGAGGAAGGGTTTTCTCTGTTGCGGACGATGGTTTCCGGGTGACAAAATCATTACTCTAGGGAGGGGAAAGAAGATCTTGTGTGAGAGTATGTTTTGTGTTCTTGTGACGGTTATAAAGACAATGGATGGCTCCTACTGTAATGCACTGGACTTCATTGTTGTTGTTAGCTGTTTTGACTTTTTTAAAAACTTTTTTTACACTTTGTACAGCTGTAGTGACAGATCTAACATCAAATAAATTGCCATTTATATTTTAATTTTTGCATGAATTACATATTCAAAGATAAAATATTAAAAGATAAAAAAAAAGCCTTTTATTTTTTCCCATTTAAATGTTAAGAAATAGCAACAACATAATCAATAAATCAACATAAATCATGCATTTATTAATACTAAAATAATTTATTTGTGGCCAAAATCACGGAAGCGGAATCATAATTTTCCAGAAATTCAATCCGGGTATTGGTAACCCCACAAAAAATGAGTTGATATGAACATAATTAAAGGGTTTGGATGGGGTTCGCAGTGTGTTTTTGAAGGTCTGGGGTGTATTTGCAAGTATTTTTCACAAAAAAAAAAAAAAAAAAAAAATTTAAACAAAAAAATAGGTTCTTATGAATATATTTAATTTTCTTATTGATATACCAAGTGAGTCAATCACAATTGAATTTTACAATACAATTTAATCCTACCATAATTACCCTACCATCTCAATTACACGCCATTTTAATTCTTAGGATAATTGCCATATTTACATAACTATATATATGAATGAAACTCTCACTTTATATTATCTGTATTTTTCTACCCTCACTCGCCATCGTTTATGATGTAACCTGTGCATATGAGAAAAATATTACATAACTTGCAACTAGCATGAAAAATCATTCCCATGATATATTTATCCCTGTATTTGTTTATCCAAACTTAATCAGAGCCAACTAATTAATACCTTTGAAGCACCGCTCTGCCTTTCTGCGCATGCTCAGTTTATCTCAGTCTATTGTATTTCTGTGTTTCTAATAGTCATATATATATATATATATATATATATATAAATACACATACATACATACATACATAGGGGTGTATGTATGTATGTATAT
>NW_022717339.1:291645-296701 GCF_011630105.1 Anneissia japonica | reverse complement strand
GCTTGATAGTGTTATAATTGCTATTATGGTTGCTGCTTTTCTGAGATTCTCTAGTCAATACAGATTTGTTGTGCGATGATATAATTGTTTCAACGTTAGGCATACAGCTATAGCTTAGTTTCAGGGTGTTTCTTTTGAAAATTTTCCTGAGTGCATTGCCTTGGGGGAAACATTCATCAACCAGCCGTAGAAATTTGTGACCGATGTTGGTCTTGACATTAGCACTGTACGGGGGGTTGAACCATATAATGTTCCTATTGCGTGGGCGTTTCGTTTTCAGGGGTTCGGGGTTGAAGATGAGTTGGTAGTCGTAGCCGCTGTTATTAAGGGCTTCCTGGTACGGGTGGATAGCGGTGTCGAATGATTATTTGCTGGATGAAATGTTGGAGAGTCTCCTGTTGATTGCCTCAGGGATGTTGCGAAGTATCGAGGGTGGGTGGTTGCTCAAATTTGGTGGTGTACATACAGTGGCCCCAGGTAACAATCCCACATGGGGCCCATATGCAAAATATCTGGGAAAAGTCTTATGGGCTACCCCATATTTTTCCTTTATGGGATCCGTCTGGGCAATCACATATGGGCCTTGCCCATGGTTTACCCATATGGAGCCCATATGCCAAATATATAGGCAAATATATATGGGAATGCCCATATTTAAAGTACATGGGCCCCATATGGTAAATACCTGGGCAGATAAATATGGAAATGCCCACATTTAATCCGCATGGGGCCCATGTGCCAAATATCTGGGAAAATACATATGGGCATGCCTATATTTATCTACATGGGGCCCACATGCCGAAGACCTGGGTAGTTGAATATGGGTATGCCCATATTAATTTCGTATTGGGCCCATTTGCCAAATATCTGGGAAAATACTTATGGGTATGCCCACATATAATATACATGGGACCAATATTCCAAATACATGGGCAAGTAAATATGGGAAGCCCATATTTAATCCAAATGGAGCCCATGTGCCAAATATGTGGGCAGTTACATATGGGCATGCCCATATTTAATTTGCATGTGACCCATATGCCAAATAACTGGGCATATAATTATGGGAATGCTCAAATTTAATCCACATGGGTTCCATGTGCCAAATATTTGGAAAAATACATATTGGCATGCCCATATTTATCTACTTGGGGCCCGCATGCTAAAGACCTGGGTAGTTGAACATGGGTATGCCCATATTAATTTCGCATTGGGACCATGTGCCAAATATCTGGGAATGTAATTATGGGCATGCCCACATATAATAAACATGGGACCCATATGTCAATTACCTGGGCAAGTAAATATGGGAGGCCCATATTTAATCCAAATGGAGCCCATGTACCAAATATGTGGGCAGTTACATATGGGCATGCCCATATTTAATTTGCATGGGACCCATATGCCAAATAGCTGGGCATATAATTATGGGAATGCCCACATTTAATCCACATGGGTTCAATGTGTCAAATATCTGGGAAAATACATATTTGCATGCCCATGTTCAGTCTCCATGGGCACCACATGCCAAATAACTGGGCAGATAATTATGGGAATTCCCACATTAATCTACACGGAGCCCATGTGCCAAATATCTGGGAAATAAATATGGACATGCTCTTGTTCAATCTACACAGATAATTATGCCCTGGATTCCCCTCTGACCCACTGTTAATTATACTTTATTTTTAGGACGTTATACGTAGCAACAGTTATGACATGAATGCTCCATTGCGGTACTTTTTATTTAATAAGTGTGTGCGCATGCTCAGTAGAAATACCAGTTTGAATGAAGCTAGCGATGATCGGAGCATCGGACTTTATAAGCCAATGAACTATCTGTCTTTGGCAGTTCCGGTGTCCCGTTTCAAGTTTTGAATTCACAAACGAAGCGCCCATTCTAGTGCCGTTGTCTTGTAACGAGTGTAAAGGAAGTTCCGGAAGGCCTAAGCAAATTTGACAAGTCACAGTGAAGTACAAAGTAAGTAATTTATACTTGCCTAGCCTAGGCCTAAGTTGTTGAATTCCCTAACTATACTACTACTGTACTGTGCTAGGCCTAATTCGCGGCCAAAACCATTGCATTCACTGGGCCTAGGCTAGGCCTAGATACGTAGGCCTAGGCCTTCTTGTTTAAGCGTATGCTGGCCTAGTTTCTTGAACTAGCGTTGGATCGCCAGTTAACTCTCTGGCTAGGGGCATAAGCCAAGGCACATCTTACGTTTTTTGTCTTATATTTTTCGCCGGTGTATAGGATAGGCCCTGTCTACCTAACTAATGTCATTGTGTATAGCTAGGCCTAGCCTAGACTTTGTGATGGAAGTTTAGTATAGGGGACCTGGCTGGCAAGCCCTTCCCACCCCCAAGCCTAGGGGGCCTAGGCTGTCCATATATGAGTCCACATATGCACCAGAACAGAACATAATGTCATTGTCAAAATATTGAATTCCAACATGATGGAGTGCATTACAATTCAAAGCTGTTTTCTGTTTCTCAAGCATAAAATACTACACTTTATTTAATGGAAGTGGATATATTTACGTTGTCGTAAACAAATCAGTAAACGATATATTTACGTAAATGAAACAACGCATGCGCAGTCATACTTTAACAAACCTGCATTTTCAGCACTCGATATTAGCGTGGCCTCCCATGGCCGCAGTGATTCCCCCAAGTTCAGCATGGCACTTTAAATTAATTTATAATTTTGTTTTTTATTTTTTTATTAAAACGTAATTTAATTTTCTACAACAGCACAGTATGTAGTTTAAACACTAAATAAATTATTAAATCATTGTGTTAAATTTTCAAATAAAAGTGATACTGTACTGTATTATGAGATGGAAATGTTATGTTCATCTTACTCAATCATCTGTTAAATGAACACACGACCTAAATACAAGGCCTAGGCCTATGCAAGGTTTCCTTGCTAAAACTTAATTACAAGGAATGAAGATCGTCGATCTTAATTGTAAAGTTAAACATTTTCTTTATTTCTTCTTTATGTTGTGTTTTTGTCAGGAGTAAAAAAAAAAAAACAAAAAAAAAACATGGCATCCATAGGCCGTTATTAATGGAGCTACTGTAAGTATTGGCGAAGATGGACACGTAAACTTAAAATTCAATATGCATTATCAGATCACCAGTCCTGAGCTGCAGTATGTGCTACCTGCCAACATACCAGTACTTTCTATGGAAGCATTATAATAATTTTGATCGGTTCTTGAAGATGGTCTTGTGCAAACAATTGGTGAGTTTTGTTGTGAAAACAATAATAATAAGTGAATACTTTATTGGTCAATGGTATTAAAGGATTAGATGATGTACGCGTAAAATTAGATTTCATAATTCAGTGATATAATAGTAAACAAAATACTACATTGTTGTCTTATGCTAATGACTTTTTTAGTTAAAGCATAATGTTTGTTATTTTTTTGTTTTTACTTAATTTTTTAAAATTTTAATTGGATTGGATAAACCTACTTTCATTAATATATTTAACTAAGTATTTAACACAGCTTGAATTTGTGCTGAATTTGTGATGTGCAGCCTGAGAGTCACCTTAACATTATTTAAACTTGCACAAAACACCTCATTTAAACTTATCACAGAACAAAAATTTCAAAATACATCAACTTCTTCATGTGATGGAATTTGGTGAGCGTTTGTTTTATTTACATGATAATTCACTTAACATATTTATATTATATTTTACAGTATTTTCAAGCCTTGAAACTTGTTTAACAACATTTAAATCTATCCTGAACAACTTTGTTTCCTGACTTCATCTTCACTGGATCAAAAAGTACTAAGAAGTCTCAAAAGCTCAAGATTGTCAAAATTGGTAAGTTAATAGATTCTAAAAACCAAATGTTCGGGCGAGACTTTTTTATACCTTGTTTATCGAACCCGCCTACTGCAAATATTGGTATTTTTAAAATAAAAATAAAATTTTATTTTTGAGCAATTAGCACACCCACCACCACAAAAAAAAAGGAAATTGCAGCAAAAAATTAGTTTTTTAAAATTATAATTATGCCCTCCACTGCCTTGAAATCTCCAAAGATATAAGATATACATACTGTATTTATATAAATTTTAAATATTTAACCATCCTACTTTACATTCACCAATAAAATTGTATATTTATTTTCTCCTCCGTCTGGATGTTTTAGGCAGACTGTTTGCTGAATAAAAAAACTAAATTTTATCTTATATTTTATTCTGCCCTCCTCCGATGATCTTTAGAAGAATAAGTACGCGAAACAAGGTATAAAGGATTACTGTGTGGATCTAAGCACTACATTGTTACTTTATTGTTCGTAAAACCCAATCTGTTTAGCTTCTATAAATATATATTGAATTATAGGATGATACTCTAATTAATAGTACTCAACACATCCTTAATAAAATCATATTTAAGACAATCAAAGTGTTTAATACTGTAAAACATCTACCAGCTAAACTTTCATGTGCAAAAAAATTTCACAAATACTGTACCATACAGAATTTATTAATATCGTATGTTAATGAGGATTGTAATTATCATGTAATTATTAGCTGTGTCTGGCCAGCTAAACCCTAGCAGATAGGCAAGTTTATACCTGGGCTTTTCTAGCCTAAAACTCATGATACGATATTGTCATCATAGATGATCTATTATGTATAGTGTTCATCTCATGAGTAAATTTAGGTGTTAAGGCACATAGAAAGAATTATTAGAATAATACTCCTTTAAAAAAAAATGTGATGAGGGTGGGTTTTTTTTTTATAACCGCATCAATATTTCCAAATAGTTAATGTGCGCAGGAGTGATAATCTAACAATTTTTTTCATATGCGCCCTTATCAATTTGCGAAAGTTTCATGTCACAAAAGTTTCTTGATTTACATTAGTTGTAATGCTGTAAGTTAACCTCTTTGAGATTGTTTGTGCACTAAGCCTCTTAGTTTTTACAGCCAGGCCTTGCTGAAGACTGAGTGGTTAATTCTAGGCAAATAATATGCGTTGCATTTATCTGTGATGCAATTGTGGAAGTGTTTCGCAATTAGCGTAA
>NW_022717339.1:288471-290702 GCF_011630105.1 Anneissia japonica | reverse complement strand
TATGGGCCTCACATATGGGACACCTATATACCACCCATGTGCAGTTGCAATGGGTACCATATTTGTCTCACATGGGGCTTTGGTGGAGAATACGAGGGGCCCCATATGGGCAGACCCATATTACATCCTTATGGGCCAGAAAATAATGGGACCCATATACCACCCATGTGCAATTGCATATGGGTACCATGTGAGAATCCCGTATGCCACCCATGTACAAATGCATAAGGGTACCATGTGGGCCCCATATGGGTTCTAGGTTCTCTGAAAGATGTGGGCCCCACATGGGGCTTGGGTGCAGAATCTGGAGGTTTCCTCAAGGATAGCCCATATGTTACCCATATGGGTCAGGAAAATATAGGTCCCATATGGGAAACCCATATACCGCCCATGTAAAAATGCATGTGGGTTCCATATGGGCCCCAAATGGTTTATATCTGGGCTGTGGGCTAAATCAGATGGGCCCCACATGGATCTTGGGTGCAGAATCCGGAGGTTTCCTCAAGGATAACCCATATGTTACCCATATGGGTCGGGAAAATATAGGTCCCATATGGGAAACCCATATACCACCCATGTAAAAATGCATGTGGGTTCCATATGGGCCCCAAATAGGATATATCTGGGCTATGGGCTACATCAGATGGGCCCCACATGGATCTTGGGTGCAGAATCCGGAGGTTTCCTCAAGGATAGCACATATGGTACCCATATGGGTCAGAAAATATAGGTCCCATATGGGAAACCTATATGCCACCCACATACAATTTAATGTGGGTTCCATGTGGGCCCCAGATGGGTTATATCTATATATATCTATATATGGTACCCATATAGATCTGCATATGGGCACCATATGGGTCCCTTATGGGCTTGTTACCTGGGGCGTGTTGTTAGGTTTTGTGAACGGTTTGTATAAGCCGGTTCTTAGGTCAAGCGTTATGTCCAGGTAATCTACAGATTTTTTGTTAGCTTCGATGGTTATTTTGAGGTTGTTGTTGCTAAATACCTTGCATATTTCTTTTTTAATACTTTCAATTTTTCTTGGTGACTCATTGAAGGCGGAAAGTCCATCATCTCTGTACAGTCCTATGTTGTTACCGTACTTAGGTACTAATTGCGAGAGCAGATAGGATCCAACAAGCTCGCAAGTTTCCGCTCCATCGAAGCTCCCCATCGTAACGTCGAAAAGATCGTTAGTTGATTTTTTACACCATGGGGTGTTCTTATTAAAGAGGAGGGATCTCTTTGCCTGGATGATAATATTCATCTCCTCGTCAGTGATGGTGTCGTGGGTGGAAGCAAACGTCAGGGCATTAATCAATAGTTCCTCTGAAATCGACGGATAGAACTCAACTATATCGAAACAAATAAATGAATGTTCTGCTTTATTTTTTATGCCTTTGTACCAGTTGATGACCGAGTCGGTGTTCTTCCATTGATTTACATTAGTGGCTGCAATTACCTTCTTGTTTATCCGTCCAAGTGTTTTCTTGCTAATGACTCCAATTTCGGATTTTGATGGATTGATCAGTCTACATGTGGGGTTATTTTTAAAATTTGGTTTATGGTCCTTTAGCGTAATAAATGCATCTTTCCCTGCAATAGCATCAATTCTATCATCTAGTTTAAGATTCTTGGCAATCTTTTTCTCCGCTGAAAATACTTTGGATGCAGCGTTGTTTATATGATTTGGTGATGTTGTTATCTAGAAGGTCGTTATATGATGCTGGATCTATGCGGTAGAAATTAGTGGTTTTATCCGCAGCTATCAGTAATTTGTCATCTTTCCTAATATCCTTGCAATTATTTGACAGTTTGTTCAGAAATTCGCAATTACTGTCTTTGAATTCTATATTCTGTATAAGATTTAGCATCTTATCCTCAAAATCATTCAGTTCACTTACAGGTTTTGGTGATCTGGTAGTTTTGAATCCAAATGTGTCCTTTGTTGATGGAGTAGATGGATTTAAGAAATGAAAAGCTTTCCATCTCATACGTCTCAGGAATGATTCAGTCTTCTCGATTAAACACTTTAAATAGTCACTTGGTTGCGCAATAGGTATGTTCTTGGTGGAGTATCCGAAGTTCACAGGTTCCATGTTGATTCGAAAGAGTGCTCAACAATTAAGGAGCGAAATGTACACAAGTAAAAAGTTCAAATCATCTGGAGTAGAGTGCTCAATACCGTAGTAGAGCTGAATATAATAAAGAACAGAGGCGAACTTTTT
>NW_022717339.1:277776-287041 GCF_011630105.1 Anneissia japonica | reverse complement strand
TATATATACAATGTAGATCTATAATACACGCATATATATATTTCATGTATATTAATCTCCTTATCATGAATTAAATTTTTCCCTTATTTTCAGGTAATTAACTAATATGCAATGAGACTTCGATATAGTTTGAAACATGGCAGAATATAAATTATTATCACCAACGTAAAATAAAGTTTATTAGTTAATAATTAGTGTGATGTTAATGAAAATAATTAGATATGCATTCAACAGTATATAGGCCTAAATGAATAATAATAAAATTAGGCTTGCTGCTTAGCACTGTAAACACAACAGACAAACAAAACAGATAAATAATAACAGTGCGAGAATATGAGCATATACTCTTTTCAAGCATAGCTCATTAACTAAACTTCCTTTATTTCAGTGTCTGGCCGGCGGGATTCGAATTAGCAACCCTCGCTTTCTACCCTTTAATAAAGAAAATAGAAATAATTTTAAAAAAAATTAAATAAGTGCGGAAAATTAAACTCTTTGCAGTAGCATCTTGCTCAATAAACATTGTCCAGAAATAGTTGGTTGGAGCTAGCTGGTGGAGCGTAATCTAGTGTTCCCCTGTCGGTACAGCGCCAATATTTTGTGACCTCTGTGATATTTTGTTTTGTAATATCGGACAATTGATAGAATAATATTATTTGGATCAGCTAGTTTTAATTCCAAAAGCAACATCTATTACTGTGGACTAGCATCTTTCAAATAATATACAGGAGCACAGTAACAGTAGGCCTAATAAGACCAGCTCATGACCTGCTTGCAGACGTGCACTTACTTTATGCCTACATTTTTATTTTTTTTATTAATACAATTCATGTAGTGACGTCTGTATGATATGCAAATATTTTCCCTACTGATTCCCTGCGTACAATCCTCAAATAATATTGCTGAATAACGATTAATTATGTAATTTTACTGTTGAACATAATACGTCAGCACACCTTTTTGGTCGACTAGTCTACATTAAAATTTCACAGGTCGATGGAAAATTAATGATTACTATTGTAAGATTATTTATTTAATGAGGAGTCTCAGTGGCGTACATGAGCTCCCACTGGCTAAAAGCCAGGGCCCCGGAACCTCAGTGGCCACTTGATATTTGTTGCCGACGGGGATTCCCTCCGTATGCCTTACTAGGACCCACGGAGGCTGCATCTTGTTTGGGTCGCAGAAATCGTTTTCTTAATACAAATGACGACAAACGAAATCAAAATTACAGTACACAAACGTGCATACAAGTTTGGCATAGGCCCTGCGCCATTTTACTTTTGCAATGCGTACGTTGAAAGTTATAGTTTTGTTTCTTCAATGTATTTGGATTTCAATGAAAATTATAAAATTATATGTTTTCTAATAATCTATATTTTTCTGGCAGGATTTTTTTTTTTTTTAATTGTCGAAAATCATTTAATTTTTTTTTTTCGTATTACATTATATAAATATTTCATAATTGTGGTTCTCTTATATAAGTAATTCAAAGTTATATTAATTTTACTCTTAAGGCATTTACATTTTTGTGGGTAATATGATTTTATTGGTATTTTTTAGGCCTAATTGGTTGACAAAAAATTGAAAGGATTCTGCTGATCTCCGTTATCCATCGGTATGCAACGATGGACGTGATTTATTGGCTTTTGTTTTTAAAATTTTTGATTTTATAATAGTTCGGGCATACAAAACATTTCAAGACATTAAATGAAAAAAAAAACAAACATTTAAATAAAGAACAAAAACTATCAGAAAAGACCAACTGCAATATAGCCCAGAAAAGACCAATAACATTTACTTATTTTACGATGAAATTCAGGTAATATATTTGACCTTCGAGCTTGATGGGTCGCGACTGTACTGCTTGTCACAGTTAATTAGGCATGTGGGCTAAGGTTCTGGAACGGTGTTGTAAACGTATATGCCACTAATAGTAATTTTCGCCTATAATATAACCACAGACAAATAAACAAGGACTTACCCTGTGGCTCCCGCGTGGCGATGATTACCACAACTCGAAGAGGCCAAACTATACCGTTCATAGTACCTTGTACATAGCAGCACATGCTTCTTGATATAGCTCCAGACCTCGAGTGCCATAATCTTGCCAGGTACCCCAGGTCGGCTGTGCAGCACACCCGGCTATGGGCTATGCAAATGAGCTGACTTGGAGGTCATGCCCTCCTGCGTAGATCGGGAATACGAACGTACGGGGATCGTCACTACACTCCTCCTTCGTTTGAAAAAGGAGACGCTACCCCGTGGGTAATAAATAGCCCACCAGGAGGTATTGGCTGATCGAATGCTACAGCTTCCATAGGTTTCTCTATGGGAAGACATAAGAACTGGAAGTCCCTCAACTTCAGTCGGCAAAGAGTAATACATGTATAGTTATGTTTCGGTAGAGCCATCAGTGGAAAAATCAACTGATGGGATACGACGACTACCCAATAATTCGGATCCCCAATTCTTGAGAGAAAGGCCATATGACTTGATGACCAACCGTGGATACTTTTCAAAAATCCCACCCAGGAAAGCTACCAGATGTTAACCCAATGCCCGGGTCCTACGGGATTTGACCGTTCAGTTTCCGGTCCATGAAGCGGCCTTTCTGAACATATACAGGAAGTTGCACAGTGCTCAGGAGAGGATGCAAGTCATCAGGTCTACATGCTTGCAACGCCCAGGACATTCCCATACTCAGGAAACCTCGTTATGGGAAATGCCAGCGCTCGTATGTTATCTGGTTCCATGAAGAAATCAGGCATGGGTAAACCATCATTAACTAGACTTAATACATGTAGCAAAATAAGGAGGTATCACCTTACGTTTAGCTACACATGCTCGGGAAATTCTTAGAGCGGGTTTGGAGTCGCTTCTAAGTGATATAGTGCTATCACCAACGGTTAGTAGTAGCCTCCCGAAATCAATAATTGCTTTGTTAGGATGGAGGAGATCCCCACCCATGAGCATTTCGTCATTTATAGGGGCTTCGTAGAAGAATCGGTTATACTCATTGGAACCCAATCGGAAGTTGACGGGTCCCACCTTATAGCCTGGCATAGATGTTTCCCTTTCTGCTAAAGTGAAGGATATATTGGCCACAATAGGTGGTACTGGTTTAAGGCTAGAGTATCACTATCAGAGAGGATTGTGTGATCGGCTGCGGTTTCTACAACTACATTAATTTTTACGTTATTAACAAAGGCAGTTGCATGCAGAGCGCTTTCAGATTTAACTCTACAGATAGTTATTTCTTCTACAGTTGTCGTTGCTGTTGTTGTTGTTACTACTAACTCATTACTGTCTCCCGGTTTAGAAGAATGAGAGTCGTCCCTATAAGGAAAGTGTTTATGTTAGCTGCTGTTCGGCATGTTTTTGGCATTAGGCATAAAACAACTTAAAATAGGTTAAAATTTGAATATTTTAGAGAGTAATACCGACTGTTGAGTTTAACTTCTTGTCATTAATTAGTCCAAATAAAAAATTAACACAAAAAAATGATTAGTTTATCATCCCCTCCCGCATGAATTATATAGTATTGGAATTTATATTTTTTGGAGTTTTGTTATAGCCCAGTAATAGTATACATATTACTTGTATTATTTCAATGTATTTTACTTTGACTATCAATGCGCCAACAGACCACGCAAGTGTGTCTTTAGCAAAATATCAAATAGGATTATCACTTTTCCAGCCCATAATGGATTATCTTGCTTTTTAAACCTTATACTATCCTATCGCATATACTGCTTATGCGGACGTAAAAAGCGCTAAAACTAGAAATTTTCTGTTTTTGTGGGTTTCCTTTTTTATTTAATTTTCCTCCTTTTGATGTTTGGATGTTCTTCTGTACTGTTTGGTGATTTAGTGAAGTCCTTTTTCTTTCGTTTTCGTAAAATGTTGATGTGTTTTTTCGCTTGTTGACTTTTTCGTACGTGTACTGTGGAAGCTAGCCCTTGACCTTGCTCACAGCTTACAATTACCCGAATTTTTGAAAGCGAATTAGACCATGCTGCTCTTTGTGTTGAAGAAGGTGTTGATCCTACCAACTACGACGGCCTACCGCCTAAGCGTAGACGTAGGTATAGCGGCAGACGTGGGGGAAGAAAGATAAAACGGCGAATTCCTGTCGTTTACAACGTATTTGTTAGGAACGACTAACTCCATACACACATTGAGCTTCGGACTCGGGTAACAACTTCAATTGAGTTATTTCCAGACCATAATAAGCAAAATGGCGGCGATCGGACGTCTGCAGTTGATTTACCCACCATCCTGCTTTGTTCGGTGCTTATCAAACTTGATGAACTACATATATTCCTTAACAAGGAAAAAATTGACATAGCCGTAATCACCGAATCATGGTTTTCACCTCACCATCACCCAAATCGAGTCAACATTCCTAATTATTCATTATTCTCTACCTGTCGAGAAGATAGACGTGGTGGGGGCGTAGCTGTTTACTTGAAAGATTACATGAATGTTCAACCACTTATAAACATTTTTGTACCTCCTGAACTAGAAGTAATTTGGATTCAAATAAGACCGAATAGACTCCCGAGGGGGATTTCACAAATTGTTTTGTGCGGTGTTTACATAGTTACTAATTCTCCACATCAAACATTATTAGAAAATCATTTGATTGAAACCATGGATGGTATTCGTTCACGGTCACCTGAAACAGGTTTTTTGTGTGATGGGAGATTTCAACCGGATGAACATGTACAACATTATAAACGGAACCTGTCTTAAACAAGTCGTTAAATTTCACACACGTGGCAACGTTACATTGGATTTGATACTAACTAACCTCGACAATTTTTTTGTGCACCCTCTGCTTTTGCTCCTCTAGGGAAAAGTGACCACCTGTCCGTGTTGTGGAAATCCAAGATCAGAACTGTAAATAATACAGTGAGCAAAATCAAAGTTCGTCCTTTTTATCCAACAAGAATTTGCAACTTCGGGCGCAGGATTTCCAGCCAGGACTGGTCAGATATTACTTGCTGTTCTACCACCCAAGGGAAAATTGATAAGTTGTATGAACTTTTGGACACTGATATTAATGATTTTTTTTCCCAATTAAAGTAGTTAAGATCCATAAGTCGGATAAACCTTGGGTTACTCAAACCCTGCGACACTTATTTGATAGGAGACAGTTATCCTTTTTTAATAACACTACGGAATGGAGGAAACTTAGAAATGCAGTTAAGAGGGAATTTGCTAAAACTCAAGGCCATTTATTTTTGTAATCGTGAAGCACTTACAGTGTAGTGAACCACGCAAGTGGCATACACACATTAAGACCATGGCATATATTGGTAATAATAAGATACTCAATGTTCCAATTTAGGGTCTTTTGCCCTCAGATCATGTTGGGATTGCTAATGCAATAAATAACCAATTCACCAGCATTGCCTGTGAGTTACCACCTTTAGATTATAACAAGCTTCCTGCCTATCTTCCTTCCGTTGATAGGATTCCCCAAATTCAGCCATGGGAGGTATATAATAAATTGAAAAAGGTAAATCCAAATAAAGCCGGGGGGCCGGATTGTATCCCTCCTAGAATTTTAAGGGAATTTGCAGTTGAATTAAGCGAGCCGTTTTCTGATATTCCTAATTGTTCTTTTAGAGAGGCAGGCTGCCTGTCCAATGGAAAAGAGCCATTGTCGTACCCATCCCTAAAAATCAGTCACCAAGTATTGACAGGTTGAGGCCTATTTATCTTACCTCCGCGTTTGTAAAGGTGGCTGAAGAGTGTGTATGTAACTGGATACTTAAAGACATCAGTCAATATATTGACATTAAACAGTATGGCAATGTGAAGGGAGCCTCCACCTGTCACTACTTGGTGCGCCTCATTCATGACCTGTGCTCTGCGGCTGACAGAAGTGGCAACATTGGGACGGTCGTACTTACGGACTTCACTAAGGCCTTTGACCTCATCAATCACAATGTGCTAATATCCAAAATAATTGATATTGGAGTCCGTAGGTCGACTGTCCCATGGGTTTGCGACTTCCTCAGTCGCAGAGAGCAGTGTGTTAAGTACAATAATTCTATGTCTTTTTCTGTTTGTCTCAAGGGTGGTGTCCCACAAGGGACTAAGCTCGGACCTTTAGCTTTTCAGATTATGATCAATGAGGCTGCAATGGGTTCAAATACCAAGTACTTAAAATATGTTGATGATCTCTCATTTTATGAAAATCGACTTAATCACATGAAAGTTTCTTACAGAATGACCTTAATCAATTTCATGAGTGGTGTATTGATAACTCTCTGCTTTTAAATCCTAGTAAATGTAAAGCCATGCAAATATGCTTTGCTAAGAGCAATATTGCAGAACAAAGTTTTTACATTGGTGAATCCCATATTGATTTTTGTGACGAAGCTTTAATCTTAAGCGTCACTGTACAGAATGATTTAAAATAGGGTAGCCATATTCACAACATTAATGCTAAGGCTAACAGGAAAATGTTCATTCTTAATAACCTTAAAAAATTTGGGCTGAGCACATTTAAACTTTGTGCTATTCATACTGGATACATAAGACCTGTCCTCGAATATGCTGATGTGATATGGCACCCTGGAATCACTAAAACACTTAGTGCAAAACTTGAGGCCACTCAGAAGCGTGCTTGCCGTATTATTTTAGGAAAAAACTTTCAGACCTATGAACTTTCAGACCTAGAACTCTTTATAATTTGGACCTCCTCTATGAGAGGAGAGCAGCCCACTGCCTCAAATTTGCTAAAGGCCTTTCTCTTACTAATCATTCTGCTGATCTGATTCCCTCTGCTCGACAACAATCTCATTGTAGAAGTCTACGCAATGGAAGTAATTCACAGCTTAAATGCAAAACCAAAAGATTTTCCAATAGTCCCATACATTTTTACATTCAATTTCTCAATTTCTCTTAATCCCTCCTCCCCCTTTAGTCTCCCTGGCGACTGAGGCACTGGCTGCTCCCCTCTCTTAGAACAATCAAGTTATCACGTTGCTCCACATGCACGTCTTTGTATGTATATTTATATATATGTGTGTATGTGTGTTTGTTTGTGTGTGTTTGTGTGTATATATATATGTATATATGTATATATATATATGTATATATGTATATATATATATTATTTATTTATTTATTTATGATTATTATTTTGTGTGTGTGTGTGTGTATGGATTCTATTTGTGATCTTTTATTCTTTGTAAAAGTTGCTACCAACTTGGCCTTTGGCCACGATTTGTAACTTGTTTTTTTAATGTTGATATATATTTGAATAAATAAAAGTGAAATAAAATATATATATACCTCCTCCTAATTAAGTTATACATCCATGGTATGTCGCAATGAACTGTCAAGGAACTCTGCCAAGGACGTTTTTTCTCTCCGATAAATGATTAGAGCTTCCCTGTTATGAACGCTGGATCCATGTTATTCCCCCTGGCACTAAAAACTGTTACTAACCGTCTCGAATTTCAATGTGATTTTGATGAAACACGTATTTTGCAGAAACACATGCGTAATTGCTCATAAATTTGTCACGCATTAAGCACAAGTCTATACGTGATAACGAATTTTCATGAATCGAAAATGTATTTAAGTTTGGAAGAAATGTGTTTTATTAACGATATAAAAACGATCATGCAGTAACTTGGGTCAGAGATTTTGTTATCTCATTCGGGAATCAATTCACAGACAAAATTTCTCTTTATCGACTACTAGACAACCTAGTCAACCACGCACTTAGTGAATCTAGGAGCTGCGCGTGCGGTCTTGCCCGTTCATTGTGGCAACCAACTGATTGTGTGACTGAAACTAGGACCCGGTGGCCCCCGGCCCCCAAGTCAACTTGTGTATTCACGTATTTCAAATCTCCCAGGTTGGTAACTATGACTCTATTACTATTTTGAGTGTGTAATGCTGGCCCCTCCCCTCTGGAAATAATTTTTTCTCTCAGTTTATACACTCCAAAAAATAATTTGTATTTCAGGAACGTTCTTATGATTTTTAAATATATCACTGTTAAGGCCTACTCTCAAAATCAATTCAATAAACACGCATTTTCGACGAGCACTTGCCGGTGGAGTGGGGACTTGGCCTTTCCCGCTGGCATATGATTCAAAGTACAAAAGAACAACAGGACACTCGAGCTCTGAATAAATTTTCAACTTCCTTGTCTGCATTTTTATTGTATCGCACTAACAATAACACGGAAATATAATTATTGAGAGCGTATTACATTTTCAGCTAAATTAAAAAATAACGCAATTGCCAGACTTTTGAAAACATGCCAAATCACTTCTATACATGTATGTCTATACAGACTGTTAAATCTATTTTGAAATAGGCTATAGGACTATAATTTATGTGCGAAGTGTTTCATATGTAGGCCTACGTGTCTTAACCTCCAAAGTCTTGGGTAATTCTATAAATACATAATTGTATCTGTAGGGCTTATATACAGTATAATAAGTTATATCAGAAATCAGAAACCAGACAACTTATTATCTTTAAAAAAAAGCAACTGATTTTCTCAAAAACCTACAAAAGGTAGCGCTGTTGTACAATATAATACATTAAAATATGATATTAAAAAATACCTTACGATATAACGGCCGGTACATGACATAATCATCACATTATTAAAAGTGTTAAAATATTAAATCATCAGAAGTCGAACACAATGATCGGTTTGCTTTATTAACCGATCAATACTCTCAATTTCTTTCTTCAAATTATTACTCCTGTCTTCCGACTACGACGAGGCCGTCAGACCAACATTAATAAGTTGCCAATCCAAATTAAAATATTTTGGTTGCCAACTATACCTAATTTTGTGGTTTTAAGCATAAAAACTATCTTCTGAGCCCTACAGGGATTTTTCTTTTATTCGAGGCTCTAGTCAGCCCCTTGTTGTTAAGGCCCAACATGTCGGACGCCCTGTCAGCAAATATCTGGAGCACGCCACCACCAGCTTAAAAGAGGCTAAAAACGGAAGTCTCTGAGATAATATATAATATGACACAATAGAATATATCATATATATATCTGTCTCTTATACACATCTAGATGTGTATAAGAGACAGCTATCACTGTCGTCTGATGAATCAGAAACACTCGACAACAATGGAAAGTTGTTGCAGAAACTCCCTTCCGCTTCGCAGTTACACATCTCAGTACACTGAAGATTATTTCTCCTACACGTGCATGTATTATTTGAACATGTACATATTGAACAGGTACATCTGATAAGCTCAGC
>NW_022717339.1:268113-277087 GCF_011630105.1 Anneissia japonica | reverse complement strand
ATGATAGTGTAACAAATATTTATTCCAAGAATATACAATATTACTACACATATATTAAATAATAACATATTATATATTAATATATATATATGCAGATGGTCTGATACAATGGCTCCTGAAATACGTATCCTTGCTGTTACTTTCTGCAGGTGTATTTTTATGTGTAATACACCATCGAATGTTTGCTCATTAAACTTGAATTGGACGAGGAACCCATTGTTGTGTTTTGGATACAACATTTCTTCGCAGAAATGGTGTACTTTGGACACAAAAACTGACTATCCGCTAGGCTCAACCACTGCTTTGTTTAGTAAGTGTATGCACACTGCACTGAAGCCCTGTATAATAGTCCTACACAATGGGTTAAACCCAGGCCTTTGTTTACTAGGCCTTGGGGGACTACCTTAGCATATGCTCAGTTAAGTTCTGCGGAGCTCAGGTGGCATATTATTCAATCTATTATTGCCCTTCAAGTTTTCAGCCTGAACTATTATCCTGTGGTGATGTCGAACAAAATCCAGGCCCAGAGGTAAACAGTAATGACCGAGTGTATTCTGCTAATGACTTCACGTCTAGTAATGGTAATAATAACAATCCCAAATTTTATTACCAAAACTTCAGAAGTCTGAAGAATAAAATAGATACAAATAATTCTGTACTAAATGCATATCATGCACATTAGTAATACGTATGATTTTGTTGGATTCACCGAAACATGGTTAAATTCAACAGTCGTAGACTCAGAACTCTATAGCAAAGGCTTCGCCATTCACAGAAGAGATAGGGACGATGGTAGAAGAGGTGGTGGTGTTCTGCTCCTTGCCACAAAGAAATGTAAATCTCGGCGACTGGAGCATTTAGAGAGAAGAGATCTTGAAATTCTCTGGGTTGAAGTAAAATTGAGCAAGACAAAACGCTTATTAATCGCAATTATCCAACACAGATAGTGACACTGTTTTGCAAATTGCTCAGTCTGTTGAAGACGCATCAACAATGCATTCGCAGCACCAGATTGTTCTCATTGGAGATTTGAATCTTTCTGAAATTACCTGGACAATAGATTAATTTGGAACTGCACCTGCCAACTCGATCGGTGAACTTTTTATTGACTGTTTTATAAATGGTCATAATCTGTTTCAGTGTAATACCAATCCTACGTGCAATAACAATGTTTTAGATTTAATTTTGTGCAATAATTCAATTGATTTAATTTCTAATATTTCTGCCGGACAGAATATTTTTGATTCTGATCATGTATTTTTTTCTATTATATTACAATTTTCTACTCCAAAGTATTTTTCTAAAGATTCTAGACAACATTTTAACTTTAAGGCTAATAATGATGCTGACCTTATTAATACCTTTAATTTTATTCCTTTTGATTTAATTGACACTTGTAACAATGTTAATGATAGTGTTTCTCTTGTTTATGATTTAATTGATGCTGCTCTCCGTGACCTTGTGCCAATCATAAGGCCTAGCAGAAAAAGGACTCCTTGGTTCGATAACGAGGTTCGAGTCGCACTTAAAAATAAAGAGAGACTCTTTCGAAAATCTAAACGCTTGAATACACAAGAATCAAAAGATCTTTTCTCCATTGCCAGAAGGAATTTAAGACTCTGATGAAAATTAAATACAAAAGTTATATGCAGTCCCTCTCTAGAGATCTTAAGTCAAATCTTAAGCGCTTCTGGTCCTGGATAAAAAAACTAAAACCAAATCCTCATTTTACCCTTCTGTTGTGTCCTATGGTAAAAAGGTTGCGGAGAAAGTAATTGAAAAGGCCTCATTATTTAATAGTTATTTTCATTCTGTTTTTAAAAAAAGGTCCTTGTTTAACTGATGAACACCGTCGTCTTTCTGAGGTTCCTGTCGGTATTCTCAATGTTGCTATTATTCAACCTGAAGTTGTTGAAAAGTTACTGTTATCTATTCAAACGCATAAGGCATCTCTGAATGTGATAATTTAAGTAATCATGTTCTTAAAGTCTGTTCTCGTCCCTTGTCTATTCCTATCTCCACACTTTTTAATAGATCTCTCCAAACTGAACAGTTTCCTACTTTTTTGGAAACGTTCAAATCTAGTTCCTATGCACAAGGGGGTGGGGAGGGGGACATCAAGAAATCGATTTCTAATTATAGACCAATCTCGCTGCTACCAACCATTTACCATTTCTGGACCCATGTTTCTCCTGTCATTGCTCCTTGTCAACATGGCTTTGTCACTGGTAAATCTTGCGAAACAAACCTTGCCAGTCTCTTGAATACAGTCTACGAAGCCATTGATGATAGGAGACAATGTGATATAATATATACGAACTTTTCCAAAGCTTTTGATTTATTTCCACATAATTTGCTACTTTTAAAATTACAAAGTTTTGGTTTGAGTAATACTTTAATTTCCTGGTTTAATAGTTACTTAGATGGTAGGTTGCAGCGAGTGGTCGTCGATGGTGTAACATCAGAGTGGCTTCCTATCCACTCTGGTGTTCCACAGGGCTCGATTCTTGGTCCTCTCCTATTCAATCTTTGTGTTAACGATATCCCTGACCTCTTCACTCACTCCAGATGCCTTATGTTTGCTGACGATGTCAACATTTTTAAAACTATCAGCAGCAATGAGGATGCCGACAGGCTTCAGATGGACTTGGAAAAACTTTGTTCTTGGTCTTCTACGTGGAGTATGACCATAAATCCTTTAAAATGCAATATTTTAATTATTACCTTCAAAAAAGAACATATTAATGCACAATTATTTAATTAACGACAATCCCATAAACAGGGTGCATTCACAAAAAGATTTTGGTATTTTTATTGACAGCACTCTTAGTTTTTCTTTGCACGTTGATCATCTTGTTGGAAAGTGAAATAGACTGCTTGGACTAATGTGGCGCAATTGTAAAAACTTTGATAGACAAACCAAAAATTATCTTTATTTCACTATTATTCAATCCACCCTAAATTTTTGTTAATCAGTTATTTGCAATTTAATTTCTAAAACCCAATCTGCACGCATTCACAGGCTGCACAATCGTTTTTTTTTGCGCTACATCAGCCACAACCAGAATCACAATATTCCCCTTAACATTCATTCTCCTGAGTCCCGTAGAAATTTGATCTTGTTTTTTTTTTTATATAGATGTGTTAACGCCATGATCGATTGTAATTTAATTTCTAATTTTAAACTTAGAGTCCCCAGTCGCCGTCTCAGAAACAATCCTACGTTTCACATTCCTTTTTGTGGAGTTAATGTTTTAAAAAATGGTTATGTTTGTAGTTTCCACACGCCCTCCTGAGGCACAGCATTGTGTAATACAATGTTCCCGACGGGTATTTGGACCTGTTCAACCATGAAGCCTTCGTGGTCTAGTGGTTATGACGCTCGCCTTGTCAGCGAGAGGTCGCAGGTTCAAATCCCGTCGGAGAAATTTTATTGCACAATGATTCTTCATAGGACTTTATTCGTTTAAAAGCTACAGGGTAGCCTACGATGTTCCATCATGTCCTTATTAAACACTGTATATGTACCTTTGATGATTTATGATTTATATTATATTTATTCAACAGTGTTAACGGCTATCTTCCTTCAATATCATATATATATATTTTATATATATATATATATAACAGAGGTCAACTAGTTCAAACCACAATATTGCCCATATATAGAAAAGACATTGAGCTTTTTTCCCCTTCTGAGCAGATTAGTGATGGTCATGAATTTCAAGGATCAAAGGTCTTGGTTAAGAAAAAATAAAACCTAGGCAATACTCTGTTATGGTTGTTTTCAACCAATTTCTTTACTCCCACTGTTTATCCATTTCCACTTCACTACACATCACCTTAAACTATGTACAGTATCTATCTATCAGCACCTTACTTGGTGCTGTTGTGAACCACATAATTGAAAAAAAAGATAACGTTTCATTTTAAATTACTTGTTTTAATTATAAGCCTAAACAACTAAGTAAAATACTTGCAGTTCGACCCCTAAGAAAATTATCAGGTAATTTGTGTGTCATAATTAATAATAATAATGATTATTAAAAATAATTGTATATTTCTTTTAATAAATAACTAAAGAGTAATTGTTATTGCCTAGCAATTTATGAATAAACAAAAACAAAAACTGATATTCCATACAATAAATACATACAGTAGTAATGATTTTATTTAAAAGGTCTTTGGACAGATACAAACATGTTTTGCGCATATTTAAAAATATTTTGCTAGATGCCTGTTCCTGGATATTGGCAGAATATTTTTAAACTCAAGGTATAGAGTAGCAACCTTCCTTATATCTGACATCACTGATTTCAGTACCTCAATATGTTTATCTTGTTTTCTTTTCATTTTTGTGTAGAGCGTTTTCCCAAACAGGCAAATAATTGGATCTTCTCTGCAGCAAGATCCAATCTCACCATCACAAAATCTTCTCAAAATTTGAATATATATATAATATATATATATACATATATATGTATATATAATATATATATACATATATGTATATATGTATATATATATATATGTATATATATACATATATACAAATATATGTATATATATTTTATATATTACATATATATATATATTATATATATAAGTATATATATAATATATACATAAATAGTTTGTTGGAGGTAACTGATTGAGTGCCACCTAGTGTTTCCCTTTCTGTATTATGTCTGCTTTTGTGACCATTATGATGTTTTGTATAATATTGGATAATGATAAAAATTAAATGGTTCTGATCGATCATAATATGTGATTCAGAAAACAACAAATATAAGGACCAACATCTTTCGAATATTATAGCACAGTAATAGTAATAGAGAAACAACTTCATAATTAGGTCCGGTATTTATCAATTTTAGCTTAGCAAATGTTAAGCTTACGATATTTGCTTAAAGCAACTATCGTAAGCTAACTTATCAAACCATTGTCTTAGATGGCGCATGTGTACAATTGACATTTTAATTGCTGCGAAGCAGCCAATTCATATTCTTGACAGCAATTTGACCTCTGAAAGGTCATTGTTTGTCAAAAAACCTGCGACTAAGACAACTGAAAAGCGGAGTTTCCTTCTTTCGTTCTGCCGGGTAAAATCAATTACTTTAGGCGACGTTTGTAGACTAACCTACTCGTACCAACGTCCGCATGTCGCGACGGTGGAGTACTATTCAGCGTTTTTACTATATTTCTAGGTTTCCTATTTCTACGTTTAATCGGCTCATGTCTCAGCCACAATATTTTGAGGCCAATATTATTTACGAACCCAGTTAAAATTATTTACTAGCCTATTTCAACGTGCTAATTATTACATTTAAGCGACGCTTGTTGTAGACTGGCATAGTGTTTTCGGAAATAAATACCATTTTATACACATGCGCAGATCGATTCGCAAGCAGCGAGTCATCGCCAGCAGCAGCGAGTCTAACAGCGAGATGTCACTGCAGCAAAACACTATTATACACGGTACCAACGCTGTTCTAATATAGACAATGGGTCGTGTCTCACATTCTTTGTTATATTTTTATTATTCATTATTTTCACTTGACTCGCATAAATAATTTTGTTCGAAGAACATTTTATGCAGTTTTACTTCGCAGCACTTCACTTGCAATTTGCAATTTCTAGTTGTAAGTAATTTTTAGGCTAAGCAATATTGATAAATTTGAAGGTAAAAATGGACTTAAGATGAATTTAAGCTGACTTCTAGTTTGAAAAATCTGGCCCCTGTTTGCATCTGGTTCTATTACGTTGAAACCTCATATGATATCGTTTTGAACAGTTATTTATTATGTAATTTACTACTGAACATAATACTGTACGCCAGCATTATACTTTCAAATGATCGATTTTAAGTCTGCCTTCTTACAGGTACTGAGACAGGTCGATAAAACATTAAGGAAAATTTACCATTGTAGGATAAGATATTAATAAGTAGTTTTCAAAGCAAAATGCCTTAAAACTTAAAGGGCCCAGTGATTTATTTGGCATTTTTTTGCCATGACTATTATGAGCCTCAATCGACTAAATGTTCCCCAGTATGTAAAAAAAAATAAATAAATAAAAAATAAATAAAAGAATAATAATGATAATAATAATAACAATAAGAATAATCGCGATAATATTAATAGCGATAATAATAATAATAATAATAATAATAATAATAATAATAATAATTATTATTATAATAATAATAGCAATAATAATAATAATAATAATAATAATAATAATAGCGATAATCGAGTCGAGTAACGGAGCGGTAAAGCAGGGGCGCGGCCAGCTACAGTCTTATCGGCGTCGATCCTCGCCCATGGTTCGGTTGGTAGATCCAAGTCTTTTCGAATAAGGACTTAAAATAGAGGCCAAGTGTATACATCTGGCTCGTGTGCACTTTAACACTCTCCCCCACCCCTGTCCGGAAAATCCTGGCGCCACCCCTGCATTTGCTGGTGATTGGTTGAAAACTAAACAATAGCTGAGACTACGTGTGAAAAGGCTAATACAAATGCCAGCAAGATAATTTGAGATTACAAATACTCGCCTTGCTGTCCGCCATATTTGTATCCGCTGGTTGTGGTATTATAGGGGTATAATATTACTGGATATATGTATCAGGTAAAATTTGGTCAATCGGTAAAGTTGCACATTTTGTGTGTAAAGATAATCGAACGTATGGGGTTCAAACCTCAATCTTGTTTGTTTGGTTTTTTTTTTATTATTTTTTTATTTTTTGTTATTTATGCATATATATTAAACATATATCAAAAAATAATAATAAAGTGTGAGATTTGAACCGCATATGCTCGCTTTATGTTATCATTGTCATTATTATTATTATTATCATTATTTAAAGTTAAATACAGGGCATTGAAAAACTGTTATTATTATTTCATTATTATGCACACTTTCTTAAAAAATTTCCTATGTATATGAACAAAAAAAAAATATAACAAAATAATAATAATTAAAACAAGCAAGAGTGAGATTTGAACCCCATACGATTATCTTTACGCAGAAAACGTGCATCTTTACCGCTCAGCTACATTTCACCTGATATCAATACATGATTTTTTTTTGTTTAATTGGGAGAGCAGTTAAAACATAAAATCTGCATCTTACTTCTCCAGTCCATCAGCCAAACGAGGCCTAGCATAGGCGTCAAGTAGCAAGCCTGGTCAGTCTGGCTTACATGCCTTCCGGGCTGCCTCCAGTCCGCTGACGTTCTAAAAGCTACATCATACTTCTGATAAGCACCAAAATCGAGGAAGAGCGAGATACATGTAATATTGTCAATGTTTAAAAGTTTGCCGTTAAACGGTTCAGTAGTTTTTGAGTTAAGCTCTCGGAAGGACAAACACAAACGTCACAAACAGACGGACAGAGCCCATTGTAGTACCCTTTTCACCACTTCGTGGGGCGACGGTAAAAATCCACAGTCTACGCAAAAAGGGTGGGGCGTGGCTAGAAAACCAATACAGTGGCTTTGTTCTAGGTAGGCGAGAGAAAAGCCAAAAACAATGGCATAATTTCCAGTGTGGCGGGAAAAATGTGGCAGGAAAAGTATTGAATTGGTTTAGGTCCGATTAAACATGGACAACCAAATGTCGCTGATGATCTGATAAAAAAACCGTTATCAGATCATCAGCGACATTTGATTGAAAAAAGACATAATTATTATTCAGAATAGTTATACAGATATAATTCTGTTGCACATAATTATATCTGTAACAGAATTTATTTTTTAAACACATAAATATCAATGTCACAAACGGCATCCCATATATATTATAGTTTTGGAAATTTTGTATGTTAGGATGAATGCTGACATCATCCCTAAGTGTTTTTTTTTTTTGACAATAAAGTTCGCCCTAATTAGCTATCAGTTCAAATGATGGTCAGAGATCAAGAAGTCAATTTTTACGTCGAAACATGACAGCTCGTTTGTCTCAATATAGTAATATACGTATGTATATGCTACAGGCCTCTATAGAAATTGAAAGCTGGCCTTAATTAAGTTCTTTTGATTGAGATCTCTTAAATTCTAATTGCGATTTTTTTTAGTTGATAATAAAGTTTCCATATCTGTCTTAGATAATAGTATCCGAATTAGTGCAGTTTTAAAAACAAACATTATATGTTATTTGTGTTTACTGTGTATTAACATAACTTTCAAATACCCATACCATATTGTGTAAATTTACACATTTTAAATTAAAGTAGGAAAAATAATCAAATCTTAGTTTCATTTACACGTATGTTCAATTCTTCACGTATACATTTTTTTTCCAGTTTCATTATGTATGTTCATTTTTTCACATATAAAAATTATTTTCCAGGACAAACCTATGTACTGCTAACTTCTATAGCTTAATTACTTTCATTGCAACCATATCGAGGTCCGCATAAATAGTTGCAGAATCATTTCTGATTGAAGGTTTACTGGACTTGTTCACTTTGGATGACTTATGATCGATTTCAACGTATACTAACTCATCCTGTTTAAAAAGATCAAGAAATGGGCGATGATTAACAAATTATGGTTATATTATAACTTGATTTGTGATGAGTTTTGTAGTTTTCAGTTAATTCTGAACAGCCGAAAACAACATTTTTTATGTTGTTGTTTTGGTCAGATTTTAAGAAAGCCACTGTCCACTCAAATGATGACACAAAGTTCTACATCGGGCACACAAAGACACACCGTTCAAAACGCGATACACAAACCACAAATACACTTTTAACACCCCCAAACACAGAAACAGCACTGTACTCGCCAAATACGTATGGAAATTAAAAGACAGCAACACGCCCTACAATATCAAATGGTCTATTATCGACAGAGCATCGGCTTACTCCCCAAAAACAAAACTCTGCAACCTATGCATAACCGAAAAACTTCACATAATATATTCAGACAAACAGTCAATACTAAACAAAAGAACCGAGCTATTGTCTAAATGCA
>NW_022717339.1:250185-267981 GCF_011630105.1 Anneissia japonica | reverse complement strand
ATCCAAGTGTAATCTTGAAATTAAATAAAAGGCGTTAAAACAAGGAATCAAAGCAAAGAGTCATGTGGACTATAGAACACTAGTTTATTTTAAAAGAAATTTCCGACCAGTCCTTGGGTCTTCTTCAGCTTACAAAACCGAATAACAAAATGTGGCTGATATAAAGATATATTTTACATATATAAACTATAATATTGTGATAGGCTTAAAGTTAAGGGCCAATTATCACGTAGCTTATGTAACTTCCATTTAGTTACTCTAAGCTGTAATTAAAGCGGTGAAAAGTAATCAGAGTTTGATAAACAAACCAAAAGAAAACTGAAGTATTGATAGTTATAGTAGTCTATTAGGCTAAAAGATGGATAAGTTTAATAGAATTAAAAGTTAGATCCTTGTTTCAATGCCTTTTATATATATTATATACAGTATATAAATTAAATATATATATATATATATATATATATATATATATAATGTTATTGAATTGTGACGTATAAGCATTAAGCCATTCCTACAATATATAATTATAGCCTATAGTTTTGTTACACAATAATAACAAATACATTAAAACAAATACATACCTCATTGTTTGGTCTTCTCGGATAGTTCTGAACTGGTTCAGGGGTCTGACTTTCCACCCTGGTTGAGCGATGATATATTCGTGGTGCATGTGGCAGTTTTTCAGTCCTATTTTTCAATAGTAATGAAACTCACTTAGTATTCACGAATAATTCTACTTACCAACTTGTTGCAAAGTTTGTTAAAGATTGCAATCCAAATTGATTGAGTTTAATTTTTGTTAGTCCTCTGGCCCACAGTTTCTTTTTCTCAATTCATTCTGTTTACCATTGTTAAAGTCATAAAATTAATAAAAATGGCATACCTCTTGGCCTCGGTGCCCTGGGACAGTTGACCGATGTTACTAGAAGTTGAAGGACCTGTTGTTATGAGAAGGTTTTTATAAAAAAATACTACTGTATCAAAATGATTAAGGAAGTCTGTAAAATTATTGCATCTTCAAAATAACATTTCAACAACGATCAAATCATAAGGTGGTAAGTGGGTGACCCACCAAACTGTGACACCTAATTTTTCTTTCATTTGGCATTTACAATGCTGTGGATATTTCTTTTAAAACCTAGATAAAAAAAAAGAAAAAAAAGATTAACACCATCTCTTAATGGACTAAAATAGGTGCTGTTAAAGTTAAAAGGGCTTCCGGAGACGGACATAGATGGAAGGATATTGTGAAAGCTGCAATATTAGTCCTCACATAGTCGCACGTCCCGGGGCCAAGTCAACATGTTATAGAACCGATGGTGATGATGATTTTTTTTTAATTGTATCAAGTATTAAGAGTTCAGAAGTTTAACTAATGCGTTGTCTTAGTGCATCGAAGAAACGCACTACTGTACTGCATAGCCTACGAGGTACTGTAACTCTTTGTAGGATTTATATGTTATAGCCTTATACGCATTATAATATAAAATTCATGTTGAGCCAAACAAAAATAAGGGTTGTTTCTCACCAGTAGCATTTAATCCGCACTCTCGGAATGTTGATTGAAAACTACTGGTGAAGAACAACCCTTTTTTTTTTGGTTTAACATGGATTAAATTTAATATTATACTACACTTACAGCTTATGAAGATATTTGATCATATTCATTATGATTTCAATCAAGAAATACAATAATTTTGAGTATTTTTTTGCCTACTCGAAAACTAATTTTCTTTATTTCACGGTTTAGGGATATTTTATTAACGTAATAGACCTAGATATGTAAATGTTTTATATATAACCCGCTTTATACATTACTGCACAGTATGTATATTTAAAAGTATAGCTACTTGCTGTAATCTCGGTTAGTTTAAAGTCTGCGTAAAATGTCCTAAATTTTCCAAATATTGTTAGGTTAGATATATATTATATCTGTAATTAATTGCTTTACGATGAATACAAAAGCTAGATTTAGGTTTTATTATAATAAAATATTTTAGTCTTACCATTGATATTACTAGAAGCTGATCTAATCCCATGTTCGTTCCCATTATTACGATATATATTTTTAGCTGTCCTAGAAAATAATAACATTAAATGTGTAACTTTACCTTTAGTTTTAAAAGTGTCCTGGTTGAACAAAATAATTTATATTAATAACAAAGAACTTAAAAAGTGAGATTAGAATAGCTTACGGTATATTGGAATTTTCAACGTTGATGCCTAAAAAGAAAAAAAAATCAAATGTGTACATTAAATTATTGCAAAACGTTGACATTCTAAAGTTAAATTTAACTGGATTACTTTAGATATCCGGTAGCGGGGTGGTGGTGGGGTGGGGGGTGGTGCTTTTACTACTACCTAGCACTTTACTACCGAGCTTTACAGTGCATGTGCTTTCTGTGCTAAATCTAATTGGCCCAGGAGAGATCACGGGGCCCTTATTACTACTGTACTACCAAGCACTTTACTACAACGGTTTATAATTTAAAACAAAAAACAAAAAACAAAAACAAATAGACCAAAATTACACCAACAAAATTACAGACGAACACATCCTTTTTCAAATTTCATAGAAGTGATCCATCCAACTACGTCCCAGCATTTCACTATAGAGGTTTGTCCAGTTATGTTATGTTATGCCTGTGGGCAACATGATTCTTGGTATTAAAGTGACATCTTATTTAGGCAATCAATAAATTTGATTTATAAGAGACAGATATATATATATATATATATCTGTTAATATGTATTATTTGGTATAGGTGGATAGGTGTAATGGAATTAAATGATCAGTGTATAATTTCCTTTCCATTGTCACCAAACATGTAATAATAATGTCATCATATTGTAAATTGGATCTATATAAATTACCTTCTTTTTTAATCGTTTTACAAACTACTGCTATCACAATTATGCACAAAAATACCGCAGTGAGTGTGCCAGATATTCCCCACATTATTAAACTCGTTGAATTCTCTGGTTCGAAAAAATAAAATATGGATTTACTACAGATTTACAAACTTCTAATATATATTATATTATTTATTATTAAACAGTCATAATCAAACATGATAAATGTATAAATAATAAATGTACAGACAGCAAGACACAACTCTACTAAATAAGCATTTAGTAGAGTTGCGTATCATACACTAGTAAAAATATACGACGGTTGATTAATGCCTAAAAGAAACAAAATTCTGGGCCTACACGTCCGAAGAATTTATTTTTCTTTTAATCTAAGTATAATTCTTCTAGTGTATAGATAAGCATTCTATTAATTGTTTAAATGAATCGCCGTGTGAAGGCTAGAAAAAAGAAAAGGGCAGCAATTAAAGAATTCCAATTTATAAAAAACCCATACAGGGTTACAAAAACTGTTGGGGCAAACCAAAAATGGCACACTAATTAGTTCATGGGATGAGGCTGAGGGATGTCCTTGAGCAACACATTGTAATGCGAATAGGGACAAAGACTTAGGAGAAAATCAGAGAATCCAATGGGCAGAGAAAATGGGCAGAGAAAAATTGAATGAGGATCAAACATCATGGAAAAAGGTGCGATTAAAGGCAAGAGCTAATTCAGATCCGGTCCCTAATGGCATACCTTACCAGGTGTACAAGAAATGCCCAAAACAATTGGATTATTTGGAATAGGTGGATAGCGACGATTGCCTGACGTTGACGGAAAGACATTTTTCTCCGTGTTAGCAAGAAGGCTAACAACATAATTATACGACTGAAAATGGATACATTAACACGTCTATCCAGAAAGGTGGTATATGTGGTTTCATACAAGTGTCCTGTTTTAGTTGATGAGGCGATCTAACATTCGTTTGGCTTATAGATCCATAGAAGACAATCCGATCAAGTGCTTTGGGAAGTGGTTTGACCAGCCGCTTATACGGATAAATGCAGTGTACATAAGCTGGCCGACCAAGCAGAAGAATGGTTGAAGTGTATTAAGAAATCAGAATTGCCAGGGAAATTCAAAGTATGGTTGTATCAGTATGGTATGCTTCCTAGACTAATATGGCTTCTGATAATGTATGACCTGCTCCTTACTACTGTGGAGGCCATGGGGAATATAAATAAAAATTTGCGGAAATGGGTGGGAATTCGACCAAGCTTCACATCAATGGGCCTGTACATCAGATCCGGGCAGTTGCAGCTACCGATATCTTCAGTGGCAGAGGCGTTCAAGATTGCAAAGTGTAGGCTTGTAATGACAATATGAGATTCCAAAGACACTTAAGGCTGGCTAAGCTGGTATTGAAATACGAATATGTCGTAAGTGGACGGTAGATGAAGCAATAGAGAATGCAGAGAGCAGTTTAAAGTAGAGAAATAAAATGGAAAACGTTTGTATTGACAGACAGGGTCTGGGAACTATCCATGTTCAACAATGAAATAAAGCCAGTGTTAAAAACGAGAAACGAGACAGGGTGCAGAAGGAGGTCGTGAAAGAGAAGACAACATTGAGACCGGATGCAGTATTATGGTGTACAGAATCAAAGAAATTATTAATGGTGGAGCTTAGAGTCCCGTTGGAGGAGAATTGCAAGATAGCATCGGAGAGGAAAATGGCCAAATATCAGGACCTATAGGATAGTTGCAAGGAGATGGAATTGCAACCATGGCTATATCACATTGAGGTCAGAGGGTTTCCAGCGCAAACTGTCTGGAATCTTAATTACTATTGGGCTATCAAGATGGGAAACAAAGAAAGAAACAAAAAAAAAAATGAAGATGGTGCAAAAAAAAAAAAAAAAAAAAAAAAAAAGGCACCCTGCTGGTTGTGGATAAAACGGGAATATATGAACTGGATACAAAGAACAGATAACTAGTGTTTAGCCAACACTACTGACCCACCAACAAAAAGGAGTTATGGTTAAAATTAGTAAACAAATCGTCACACTAATTAAAGGGCAAAATAGAAATGGCCTATAACGTCATAGAAAACTGCCAAAAATCGATTTTAAAATTGATGCTATTACTAGTGACATATCAAAAATCCCCTTTAGAAAAAAAAATCATCTTTCTAGCTCCCCTTAAAGGGTTGAAACGCTGCGTGCTCATTTGGATGCCGTTTGATGATTTCTACATTGGTCTTGGTAAGTTCATGAAGATTTTTGCAAGGTGTGATGTCCTATAATAAATATAGAGATTCTGCTGAAGTAAGAAGCAGAATTGACAAGCAACCCGTGAATGATGCAAACAGGACTAATATTCTTCACCAATATTTCGAAGTACAGAGTTGGCGTATGGCATTATTGCTGCTTTTTCCTGCAGTTGTGAAGGTGAGTGAAGTGGTGGATTTGAGGAGGAGGAGGAGACTCAATATGTTGCATCTTTGATTCCTTTTAAATACGTATTATAATGTTAGTTGTGATATCCAACTGTTATAGTAGCCATCGGTTTCTATGGTGATATGAACAGTATTGGATGATTACGTAACAATTACATAATTATGCTGGTACATAAACTATAATAATGTGGGTACATAAACAATGATAAACTATAATAAATATAATAATGTGGGTATCAATTTGTGTATGAGGGTATAACATTTCCACAGTGTTGATATATTAATTTGCATAATGCGGGTATGTAAATTATGACAATATTGATAAATTAATTATAATAATAATAATAACAAGTATTGTTGAGTAGCCTACCTGTCCTAGATAACGGGTATATTAGTTATACACAACTGTGGTATAGTTTTAATAATAATACAAAATGAAAACAGCTATCGTTGAACAGCGTACCTGCCCTAAATTACGGATATGATGATGATGATAATATTAATAGTATCAGCGAGTATCGTTAAATCACCTTTGTTGTTGTTGAGATTGTCTCAACGTTAAATAAAAATAATAATAATAGTAAGAATAATAATAATACAGTAATAATAATAGTAATAATAATTGTTAATTGCGGAGGTATTTTTAATAATAGTAGTAAAAATAATATATAAAATAATGGTAGTAATAAAAATGGTAATAAAAATGATAATAATGAAAATAAAAATAGAAATAAATAATAATAATAATAATAATAATAGTAATAATGATAATGATAATGTTAATAATGATGATGATGATGATGATGATGATGATGATAATGATGATGATAATGATTACGACAGGTATATTATTTTTAATGAAAAACGGGTATCGCTGAGCCTCATATCTGAGTAGTTCTGAAAAGAACTGTTGTTGAGAATGTCTCAACGTTAAATAATAATGATAATAACTTACATTTGATGATCTCTCGAGTGTTCCAAAATGATAAGTTGACTGAAAAGTTGAATGATGACGCAAAGCGGGATTTTCAAATGACGGTCCCAACCACGTTGAAGTCTCTGACGAGTAATGACGTATAATGAAAAGATCGAAACATGCGCTGGTACGTATGACGTCTGAGTGAAATCAACTAATGAGAGACAATCGTACATGAAAAGCGGGTACTAACCAATGAGCGAAGCACATTAAGATCACGTCTGATGAGTAACGAAATACCGGTAGATATATGCGGGCACATGTCTTAGTGACGTATGTAAAATTGTTGTTAATTGCGGGGGTATTTTTAATAATAGTAGTAAAAATAATATATAAAATAATGGTAGTAATAAAAATGATGATAATAATAATAATAATAATAATAATAATAATAATAATAATAATAATAATAATAATAATAATAATAATAATAATAATAATAATAATACTGGTATAAACGTATGTTTGTTGGTGGTAGCGTAGACTCTTATAAAATAAGGAAACGCAGGAGACTTGATTATTTTTCCATTACAGCAAAGATAAACTATTATAAGTTCGTGTTTCTCTACGTCAGTTGTGTTTTTATCTGTATTTTTTTTCAAACATGGCTAAAAAAAAAACCCGATTCTACTGCTACTACCAACTCTGAGGTAACCTAATAAAATATTCGAACGGCGACAGAGTAGATGAGTATTCCATCAATGATGTTAGTTCTATCTCCACTAGTATTACTACCTCTTCTGAGGTGATTAATTTTATACAGTATTTGAACGGTGACAGGGTAGTTGAAGATATAGGCCTAGATGAAATTAATTTGCTTACCCAGCAAACCGAAGAGAATGATGAACCCATTAATATAGAAGAAAGAATTGCAAGGGACTGTGCCGCTGCTGTTCAAACTATTCTTGATCTACGCACTGAGGAGCAGGGAGATCAAATTGAAAATAAAGGTATGGACCTAGATTAATATAATTTGTTTACTCAGCAAACCGAATAGAGTGATGAACTCTTTAATTTAAAAGACAAAATTGCAAGGGGCGTGTGCAGCTGCTGTTCAAACTATTCTGTATCTACGCAAGGAATCGATATTAATCAGGTACAAATAAATAACTTATCTGTAATTTAAAAAAAATGAAAGGCATGTGATTTTAATGCTAAAATTAGTGATGACGCTATTATTCTGTTAGGGTTAGGCAAAATTAGGTTAATTGATATTATACCAACTTTGAATATAATTTTTGAACATATTTTATTTTAACGTTTGTGAAAATATTAAGGATAACGACTTCTTAAGAATTCTAATATTTTAGATGTACCTATTTCTGTACCATTTAGTCGTAGGGATCACTTAACACATGAAATTATTTTAATACGATATTAAAGGTGTTTTAATCTCGAGCTAATATGTTTGTAAATGGACCTTTAAAAATTAATGTTCTTCATTTTAGAATGCCTGTAGCCAGTGGTAGGGTAAGAAAGGGCATTGATAAAGATTTTGAGGAAGTAAATTTTTTTATTAGAATTAACAATGAGTCTAATCAGAATATCTGTTGTGCCAGAGCGATCGTCACTGAGATTTTAATGATTAAAGATAAAAAAAATTAATGAAGAACGTAGATACAATGAGAGGAGGGCGGTGTGAACAGGGAAGGGCTGCACTCCATTTATTGAGAAATGCTAGGGTTAAAGAGGAGCCCTGTGGCATAAACGAATTAAAAGCGTTTTAGACAGCTATTCCTAATTATCAACTCATTGTTATTTCTAAAGATAATTTAGATAATTTAGTTATATTTAGTAGGGACTTTAAACAAAAACAGATTTATTGATATTATCATTATAATCACTTTGATTTGATTTCTAGTATTACGGCATTTTTTTTAATTAGGTATTTTTGTAACAAATGTTTAAAGGGTTATAATAATAAGTTTTCTCATAAATTTAGATATATGTGTAATTTATGTAAATCGAACGAATGTACAGACACTGTTAATTCCAATTTTTTAATAGAATGTGTAGATTGTAATAGAATTTTAAAAATCAGCAATGCTTTGATAATCATAAAATAGCCTTAAAGCTCAACCAAACTACTACAACTTGTCAAAAAATTAAATCATGTAAAACATGTAACCGTATTCTTCGTAAGGGGCACAGATGCGATAGTTATGTTTGTAGGTTTGTAGGATAAATGTTTCCTATGATCATTAATGTTCTATGAAACAGATCGTAGAAAACAAAAACAAAGAATAAAACATTAATAATTAAAAAAAATTAGGAAATATGTAACAAAATATTCTTTCCTTGATTTCGAGTGTACGCAGGAAACAGAGGAGCATTAAAAATAATTTCAGGTGTTAAGTGATCCATAAGACTAAATGGTATTGAAATAGGTACAACTAAACTATTAGATTGAATAACGATTCTTAAAAAGTCATTATCTTTAATATTTAGACAAACATTGTTTAAAATATGTTCAAAATTCTATTCAAAGTTGGTATAATATCAATATGGGGAGGTTAAAGGTCATCCTTTAACGTAGCAGGTTTGAGAAGAGAATACGTTTAATTCTCTATAAAATTCTATATCTACCAACCTGATCGTGATTTCTTTTGGACAATCAAAGAAAGGAACCATTAGTGATTACGCATACACAATCTTTAAGTGAGTAATTAATATCTTATCTACTGCTAATGTTCCAGAAAATTAGGCTAAAGCACCACTGTAATCAACATAACACATAGGCAAAACTGTCATCGTAGGCCTTCATTCTTATACTAATTTTAAAACGTACCTGGAATACTACGAGCTATTAATGATTTTGATCACCATGGCAACTTCGCTGAGACAAAGCAAAGGGAAACCCCCGACAGCAGCAAACACACTAAATCGGGATAAAAGTTCAAAGAACTCGGAATACTGGCAAAAATTCCGATTCCCGATTATTTTAGAGCTAACAAGATTGAACTCGCCGAAGTTGTATATAGATCAGTTAATGACGAATCTTTAAACCAAGCGATATTCTTGGTGTACAATACATACCAACTGAAGAGTATGGATTACTAATCTAGTAAACCTACAAGCAAATAATACGGTATTAGCAGCCGGTATGACAACAATAAAAGATAGATCCTTTGAATTATCTGCCTTTAATGCTTCGAAGTAGAAAAGAAAGGAAAATACCCGTCTTAGTATACACGACGTTCCACAGAGTGTAAGCGATGAGAATATTCAAAGCTGGGTTGAATCTTTTGCTGTACCACAAAGCAAAATAATGAGACATATCAAAAGCTACAACAGAAAGCAAAATGTTTGCACATTTAAAAATCGGACATCGTTTCTGCTACCTTTCTAATATCATAACACCAATGCCGAGATACAATACACTAAACATCCCCAGCCCTGTTGATGAAACTAAATTAATAGACATCAGAGTCAGACTTTTTGTTACAAAGATCAACCAATAAACTGTAATAAATGTCTTGATGAGCATTCCTATGAAAATTGCCTGCAGAAGCCTAGACAGATTTGCACGTAAGATCAGCTTGCCCAAACTTGTACTGTAGTTTACTTGTAGTAAAGTGATTCAACTGCCAGCAATATGGAATCTAGCCAGAGAATGTGCAAACATGGTAACGAACGATGCACAAATAATGTCAACGGACGAAATTACTACAAATATACTAAATCCGGTAATGTCTATCCTGCCGTTCTCGCTGTCAAAACAACAAAATCCCGAAAATGAAGATGCAATATAAATAATCAGTGATTCTTGTTCATTCAGTACACCATGCAGAAGGTCCTACTTCCCTAGAACTTCTTGAACAATTGGAGAGCCTGTTAACATCGGCACGTGATACTGTAAACCACGAAAAGAAAAATCGACATAAAAAAAACATGAGAATCAAAACATAGATCACCTCAAAAACTAAGGCACAAACAGAAACAGGAAACACACAAAAAGCCACAGAAACCTAACGCGAACAAAGGTACACCTAATATCACTGATGTGTTCAAAAAACTCTCATGCAATAAAACACCGAAACATGATTCAGCGGCATCAGCGAGAGGAGAAAAGCGAAAAGAGCTAACGAAGTCACCCGACGAAAACATGAAAGAGAGTGTAAACACCTATCATTAACACATGAACCTCAAAATAATTACTGCAAACGTGCGTGGCTTAAGAAACAGAAATGAACGACACACGTTTTTTCATTTCCTAACAAGAACCAAGGCAGACGTAGCATTTCTTCAAAAAACCTTCTGCGCCAAGGCTGGCTTTAAGACTGGAAAAGACAGTGGAGAGGAAATGCATATTTCTGTGCAGGAACAACCCACAGTAAGGTTTTGATTATTCTCTTCAAACTACATTGCAATGTCAGAGTAACTGATAAGGTTTTAGACAACATCAATGGTAGATACATTGGTCTAAATGTTACCTTTCATGAAACTAAATATAGCTTATGGAACATTTTTGCACCAAACGAACGAAATACTAGGGGAATTGTTTTCAATGAAATTAATGATCAATTGTACAAAACAACCACTGGCCAAAAATAGAATAAAATAGGTGGAGATTTTAATGTAGTTTTAGAAACAAATGTGAATAAGGAAGAAGAAGATACCGCGAAATGTAAAAGCGTAGGGGCTCTTTAGAATCTGGCTTCTTCTCACAATTTAATAGATATTTGGCGTCAACAAAAACTTTCTGCGCCAAAGCTGGCTTCAAGACTGGAAAAGACAGTGGAGAGGAAATGCATATTTCTGTGCAGGAACAACCCACAGTAATGTTTTGATTATTCTCTTCAAACCACATTGCAATGTCATAGTAACTGATAAGGTTTTAAACAACATCAACGATATATAGCTTATGCATGGAAACAAAATAATTTAAACATAAATGCAGGCTAGATTATTTTCTTGTCACCAAAGATATCACTAGCTTTGTAAGAACATCAAGAATAGGTCATTTACCGAAATCTGACCATGATCTCGTTGAAATTTATATCAATATCGCAAAAGAAAAAAGGAATCCAAGATATTGAAAAATTAACAATTGCCACTTACAAGACAAAGAGTTTCAAATAGGCATACAACGGATCATTAAGCCGGTTTTCCACTAGGCGAATTTATTCGCGCGAATGGAAAGCGTCGGTTCGCTCCCTGAGCTCTGATTGGTTGTGCATTTTTTTTCCGCTTCGCAAAAAGTAGAAACAGTTCGAACTAGTAACTGATTTCACTGAAGCGAAAACTCCGATAGAAACGTGAATGCGCGTGCGTATGAACCGACGCTTCCGATTCGCGCGAATAGATTCGGCTAGTGGAAAACCGGCTTTATAAAATGTAGCAAACATGCAAATGAGTTACGGCATCAAATTGTTTTTGATGTGCAAGGTTAAAATCAGAGAATTCACCAAAGAATATAAAGATGATATATATCAAAAATAGAAAAAAAGATAGAAGATATATATGCTAACATAGCTAGAGGCAAGGCCTGTGAAGCAGCTCACCAAAATATAATTTTAGAAGACAAAATTAAAGAGTACGATATTGCACTTGATTATAAGGCCAGGGGTGCCCAGATTAGATCCCGGCGGCAATTGGTTGAAGAAGGGGAACGAAATACTAAATACTTCTTAGGACTAGAAAGTCATAACCAAAGAAAGGAAAGCCATGCATACAGTAATAGATGAAAATGGACAAGAATTCCACAAAGATGAAGATATTATTAAGCAACTGGTTGACTATTATAAAAATTTGTACAATGCAAACACAAATTATGAACACATTTCACATGAATTTGAACAATATTATGTTTTGGACATTAATTTACCCTCTCTAAATTCTGATCAAGCCGAAATATGTGAACGAACATTTACAAAAGAGGAATGTAAGACTGCCCTCGACGGTATGGCGAATAACAAAAGCCCAGGACTAGACGGTCTGTCTTTCGAATTTTATCAAGCCTTTTGGAATGATATAGGTCCATTGGTCATTAATAGTTTCAACCAATCAATCGTACGTTGAGAGTTTCTAACGTATAGAAAAAGAGAGTACTTGTCCAAATATATAAAAACAAAGGCAATATCTCTGATTGTAAAAATGGCGACCTCTGGCAATGCTCAATATTGATTATAAAATTGCAGCTAAAACCCTTGCTAACCGCTTAAAGCAGGTTATATGTCAAACTGGTTTTATGAAGGGTCGTAATATAGGCGAAAATATACGTCTAACAGAAGATATCTTCCGCTTTATACAATCGAGTGAAGTCCCTGGTGCAGCGATTTTTTTATTTTTTTTTTATTTGACCAGAACTTTATTTTTAAAGCATTCCACAAGTTTAACTTTGGCCTTTCCTTTATTTCTTTTAAAAAATACACAAAGTTGCATAAAATCACTATGGATGGCTCTCGGAATTTTTAAAATTAAAGTCTGGTGCCAGGCAGTGTTGTCCGCTAAGCCCATACCTATTTAATCTCAATGTCGAAATAATGTCAATTGAGATAAAACAAAGTAAAATGGTAAATGGTATTATACTTCCACACAAGAATTACCCAATAGGAGAAGTGAAAATTACTAGTAAGGCTGATGATAACACGCTGTTTACTGGTGATGAAAAATCAATTATAGAAGACTTTGAAATAATTGAGAACTTTGGTCCACTGTCGGCTTACGTCTTAATAAGACAAAAACCGAAGGAATATGGTTTGGAGGCAACAACGACAGGAGGAAGGATAAAATCTTAAATATTGATTGGAAAATCATGAATGGAAAATCCAAAACCCTTAGAATAGTGTTTTAAAATACCATGCCTATTGAACAGGTGAAACAGAATTGGGAAACACTAATTGGAAAATTAAAAAGTATAATTGAATCCTGATCCAAACGCAATATTTCTCTTTCTAGAGTACTGTACTGTAGATAATTATTACGTTCAATGTCTTAAAAGTTGGAATGAACTAAAACAGCCACTTAACATAAATGAAACACAGTGTATTGGTAATCAAGTGATTGGTTTAATGCATGTATTAGCTATAGAAAAAAACAACTTTACTTTAGGAGCTGGTTAAAAAGACTTAATGTATGTCAAAGATTATTTAATAAAAAAATGAACTCAAAACTTTTATTAATTATAAAATAATTTAAAAAAATCATTGTTAATGGAATACTTTATGGTATCAGAGGCGCTTCCCGTTCTATGGTCAGAGAACATAAAAGATAAAATTTATCAAACAATAATCCGATTTTTCTTAGCAAAGTAAATGATAAATACATTAATCTTTCAACTGTCACAACGAAATTAGTAAACCAAGTATGTATAAACAAAATATTCCTTACCCCAAAATGTCAAAATCACTGGAAACGTGAATTTAATGATCTTGTTTTTGATTGGAATAACATTTTGAAAAAAAAAATATGTATAGTTACAAAAGACTCCAACGTGTTTTTAACCAACTGGAAAATACTGCACAACATTTATCCGACAAACGTGTTGCTCCTTAAATTTAGCATTGTAGAATCTAACACATGTACATTCTGCAACAGTGATTGTGCGGAGTATAGCGCAGTTTATTTTTGATTGCTCCAGTACCAAATGTATTTGGAAGTTGAAAACCTTTGCCTTAGAAAATATAATAAACGATTAAGATTTGAATGGAACGAGATAATATTCAGATAACTTAAATTTTGTAAACAGGATGATTCAAATTTCAAAATATTCTATATTGCTATAATCTAGTAACATTGTTTCATAACGATTTAATAATCAGGAAAATAAAAAATGGTTTTGTAAAAAAAATTGACTGCTAAAATCGGTATAAAGACCCTTGTAATGGTACTTTATTTAGATTTGGTGTTTATCACAGCAATGCTTCAGTTGTTTATGTATATTGTGCAGTCGGTGGTTTGTTTGGGGAGCAGTGGGACCACGGGTCTCCCTTCTGGCCGGACCCAACCTACCAGGATTTCTTCGAGTTTGGGGGGCACCGGATTTTGCCGGACTTCGGTTGTGGTGATTCGTGTTGAAGACTGGGATTGGGGACGAGGTTCCCACTTGTTAAAAAATTGTAAACTTAGATAAGAAAAATAATAATAATTACTGGTATTAATTTTGCATATATACATAATCTTTTTTCTCTGAACCTAACCATATTTCACAGGAGATGAGAAGACTGCGATGCACATAATCTTAAGTGATCATACACGTTTTATTATAATGCGTCTTTTAAATAAACAGTGGAATAAATTCTGTAATATATATGTAGGCCTATATATAATAAATTTGCCAGCAATGCCTGGCGGCTCCATTGTAATCGGTATATTAGATGTACAAAAGTGATATGCAGAAATGGAATAAAAGTGGGTGAAATTCCCACAAAAAACCTAATAATTGTCTAATCCTAACAGCCTAACAGCGTAATCATTAATTATAGCATTACATTTCTTATACATCTGTCTTTCATTTTTTTTAATTTCACATAAGTTATTTATCGGTACCTAATTAATTTCGATTCCTTGTTGTTCTTTTTCTTCTTCCTCCTGCTCTTCCTGCTCACTCTCCTTCTCTCGCATTCGTTTCCTCACCAAACTGAATTATGTTGCTTAAATTTCCCACAGCGTCAATCGCCTCCGAACAGACCCTCTCTAATGATTCGATGTCTAGTACATAATCTTCGATGCCCATATCTTCGTGTTCAATTTCTATTTTTGTCTGGCCGCTTCTCAGTGCGTAGATCCAGAATAGTTTGAACAGCAGCGCCACACACCCTTGCAAATCTGTCTTCTAATTTAAAGGGTTCATCATTCTCTTTGGTTTGCTGAGTAAACAAATTATATTTATCTAGGTCTATACCTTCATTTTCAATTTGATCTTCCTGCACCTCAGTGCGTAGATCCAGAATAGTTTGAACAGCAGTGGCACATTCGCTTGCAATTCTGTCTTCTAAATTAATAGGTTCTCTTCTGTTTTCTGAGTAAGCAAATTATCTTCATCTAGGCCTATATCTTTATTTACCCTGTCACCGTTTAAATACTGTATAAAATTAATCACCTCAGAATTGCTACGGTAGTAGTACTAATAAAGATAGAACTAACATCAGTGATGGAATCTTCATCTACTCTGTCACCGTTGAAATAATGTATTAGGTTAATAACCTCAGAGTTGGTAGTAGCAGTAGAATAGATTTTTTCAGCCATATTTTAAAAAATAATACAGAGAAAAACGCAACTGACGTAGAGTAACACGAACTTATAATAGTTTCTCTTTGCTGTAATGGAAAGATAATCAAGTCTTCTGCGTCTCCTTATTTTTTATAGAGTCTACGCTACATCAACAAACATACGTTTATACCAGTAATATTACTATTATTAGGCCTATTATTATTTTTATTACTATTTTTATTTTCATTATTATGATTTTTATTACTACCATTATTTTATATATTATTTTTACTACTATTATTAAAAATAACCCCGCATTTAACAACAATTTAACATACGTCACTCAGACATCATGTGCCCGCATATCTATCGGCTTTTCGTTACTCATCTGACGTAATCTTAATGCGCTTCACTCATTGGTTAGTACCCGCTTTTCATGTACGAGCGTCTCTCATCGGTTGATTTCTCTCAGATGTCATACGTACCAGCGCATGTTTCAATCTTTTTATTATACGTCATTATTCGTCAGAGACTTCAACGTGGTTGGGACCGTCATTTGAAAACCCCGCTATCCGTCATCAGCCAACTTGTCAGTTAACTTATCATTTTGGAACTCTCGAGAGATCATCAAATGTAAGTTATCATCATAATTGTTTAACGTTGAGACATTCTCAATAACAGTTTTTTCAGAACTACTTAGATAGGAGGCTCAGCGATACCCGTTTTTCATTAGAAATAATATACCCGTTTTGTTCAGTTAATATACCCGTTATCTAGGACAGGTAAGCTCTTCAACACTCGCTGTTACTACACTGCTGCTGCTGCTATTATTATTATTATTACTGTATTATTATTATTATTATTATTATTATTATTATTATCATTATTATTTAACGTTGAGACAATCATAATATCAACAGTTCTTTTCAGAACAACTTAGAAAGATGATTCAACGATACTTGCTGCCTTGCAGCCTCTTTTCTACATCTAAATTCCTTTGCGAATCTTTTAAAATACTGTAAGTATAGAAACTTTCTAATAAATGCTTAGCTTCTTTAGTTTATTAAAGTTCATTGATTTAATGAAATTCTTAATTTTTCATACATAATATTGAATTTTAAGTAGATTTCTTTGGGTTTTAATCAACCTTGCTTTAAAGTCATTTTTTAACTTACCACTTGTCAACAAAATGACGATTGGACGGGTGTCTGCCCTCTCTTTACCAAAGCGCGCGTTTTAGTTTAAAAACACTAACCTACAATTCATCGTAGTGCGCCACACATACTATAAAACTTGTTTTTACCTTTTGCACACAAACCGAAAAAAGATCAAGCAAACAGTGCACTGATGAAAAATTAGTGCACGGTTGGGAATAGGAAAAAATACACATTGCGATTTACAGTGACGACGTCATGAATGACTTATAGTGATGAATAATAGATTGGCAGACATATATGTAGTGACATGAGTCTAACTACCTCTTGAGTTACCAGTGTTATCCCCCATATTCTTGAAACTCGTCGTAGTACCCTCACTTGTATATGCAGGCGTATAAGTGGTCTTTGACCTATTATAAATTATGACGGATTCCGTTTTTCCATTTTCATTTTTACCATATACACCAATCATAGACACTACGCTTATATTCACGTCTTCAATGGTAAGGTAAAATGGTGGAGATCTATCAGGAATATGCAATGTTTGGTTCCCAATTATTTCCCCATCAGTGTTTTTCCATTCAACTATATATTGTGTCTGGTAGTCTAGTGATGGACTCCACTCAAGAGTGATTTTGTTTCCTTGGAGACTAAGAACACTTGTGTTGACTGGTTGGCGTGGAAGACCTAAACGGAAAAGAGATTTATCATTCCCAATACGTTTGCATTCCACTTCATCGATATGTTCACCATTATATCAAACAAAAACAAACAAAATCCCAACCCCCTTTTTTGCGGTTTATCGATTTATGGAAAAAAGAATACGTATGCAACTACTCATTTTGTTATGTATGTAGGCCTATACACACATAACAGGCTTACTGTAATAAAAATAAGAAGTTTACTTGACCGTTTTCAAGAGGGGTGAAACCTTGAATTTTTGAAGAACTTAAAAGTCCTTAAAAAGATACCTCAAATGTTGGGAAAGCTCATTTTTTATCATCTATTATATATATATTATCTATCATTTTTCATCATTTTTTCAATATAAAATTCCTTTTACTGACCTATACGTCACTGACTCTCAATCAACCCGCATACATTAATCAACTTCTTCCCAAATATGTGCCTGGCCGTTCCCTACGTTCATCTGATCTCAATTTAATTTCTGTCCCTCGCACCAACACTAAGACCTTCGGA
>NW_022717339.1:236226-250105 GCF_011630105.1 Anneissia japonica | reverse complement strand
TCAAAACGCACTTATTCCAACAATAACATGAAGCGCCACTGATAATTACTTCGGTTTTTTAAATGGCGCTATATAAGTTCTTACTTTATTATTATTATTATTATTATTATTATTATTATTATTATTATCTAGGAATTTAAATTTCCACGGGGATAACCCTTCTTTTTGCGGTTTTTTGGAAACATTTTGACTCCCAACCCTAAATTTGATCCCAAATCAGCCCCTGTAATTAATTGCTTGCTCAATGTTATTGTACATACATGACACATTCACACTGGTTTTGACGTTGGTAGAATTTATTTCGCTGTTAGGATTAACGGTGCAAATGTAATGCCCAGCTTCATCACATGTTACGTTTTTGTCCATGATCATTCCACTAGCAACAACTTCATCAGCCTCTTTGTGTTTCCAGGTGTATGAGGCATTAAATGGGTAATTTGAAGAACAATTTAACACAAGGTTGTCACCTTCAGTAACAGAGTAACCTAGGTTGAGCGTTGATTGGTGATAGAACTCAATTACGGCTTATGACAAAAATAAACAAGAATTATTATTGAATTGTAAAGTGATTATTGTGTTTCTTGCACGTTTGAGATTTATAAAGTAAAACAAAAATATAGATAAATCTAAAATGCAAAAATAGGGTATGGAACATCACAGATTTTTATAAGTATATAGGAAAATTACTTTCTTTAAACACGTCGTCACATGGTAATTTTGGTCTTCATACCGTGTGAGGTTTTGGCCTGATAGTACTAGATGTAATACTATCAATACGGTAATGCACAAGCTCCAAGATGAAAATATCGCATGTGATGTATGTAATTACCCTACTATACTAGACACTCAATAGCACGCAAGCCAATGGGAATTATCACATATTTATTAGTAATGTAAAATTGTGATGCGATTACTAGATAGAATATTCTATCTACTTACCATTCAGTGTAATAAAATTACTTATAACCGAATTATTTTTCAAGTCTGCAAAAAACAAAAATTAAGTTGATGTATTAATAATTATTATAGAAATATTATGTTCCCATGATAGTACCATTTCGACATAACTGCAAACATCATACAAATGTGATTTTTTCGGATGCTTTTTTACAGTTGTTGCAGTTGATCCATTTACCAAATCATCTTCTAAGAAAAACACGATTTCAGCTGGTGGTGCCATTCCATTACTACAGCAGCTGTAGTTGGTTGTTCTTGATCCAGCCAAAGAAATTAAGTTTTGATCGAGTACATCGTGTGCACAAAGCTGAACATTCTTGGGTAACACTGTCATACATATATAAAATAATTAATAATTAACCTCCCTGAAAGTGCGAAGCTCCGGATAGGCCATTTTTTGGCTATGTTCTTATTCAAGCTGTTGTCATTGTCATTGTCGTTGTCACTTTCCTTGTTGGTAGTAAATTGCTTGTTACCAAGATAACTTAAATTTGTTAAGTCTGATTGGTTTCAAACTTAACAGAATGCAAGATGGTAATACGAAGACTGATCCTATTGTTTTTGGTACTTGTGTGTATATTGCTCATATGCAAAATTAATATTTCAATAATCATGAAATTCTAATTCAGTTAAAATTGTAATAATTATTTCTGCATGCTGTTGTTGTCGTTGTTGCTGTTGTAGCAAAAACCACTATAACTAGTTTGATAAATTTTATTGGTTTCAAACTCCTACTTATCAGTATATTCAGTTTTTGGCTTTTCTAAAAATAACTAAGTTATGTAAGTAATTCGATGAATAAATAATTAATCAATGTCAATTTGAAAAATGTCAATGGTAAAAAAACAGTTGGCTAAAGTCAAATCAAGATCAAATACATCTCATTTATCCAAGTATCGAGCTCATTTTAGATTAATATATGTACAGTTAACCTATTATTTGAACTTAAGATGTTTTTTTAAAACTAGCAAATGTGGGTATCTTTACGACATTAGGATGTGTATACTACATATTTAGCATGCAGTGTAACCGGGTTGAAATGCTTATTGCCAGCATTATTAATGCCAAGACAAATAAAAGAAACAAATGAATTTGCCAGTAAAAAAAAAGCTTAGCATCATGCCTAAATATAGTAGTAATGTTACAATCCTACAATAAATGTTAAACGTTTTCTGGCCAATGCTAGGCATTGCGCATACGTTTGTAATGAAAATACAGTTTATGTAGGTTTACAATAGAGTCTTAGAGTTGCATGGGATACAGTATATTCAGTTATTGGCGTTTCTAACAACTTATTAAAAGAATAAATAATAAATCAATACCAATATGTATATAAAATGTAATGTTAAAAAAAAACAGTCACTATGTGGACTAAAACCTAATCAGTATCAAGTATATCCCAATTATTTATCCATGTATCCAGCTTAAATTTAGATAAAGTTAAATAAAGTTCAACACATTAGGCCTATTCAAAATTCAGTCAATTTTTAAATATACAACATCTACATGAGTATACAAGTATTTAGCATGCAGTGTAACAGGATTGAAATGCTTGAAATGCTTATAGCCGACATTATTACTGCCAAGACATATCTTGTAATGAAAAAAAAAAAAAAACTGATTTTACAAAAAAATACTCTTAACATTATACCAAAATATAGTAATGTTAATATACCACAATAGAATAATGTCGAACTGTTACTGGCTAATGTTACTGTAGGCCTCATGCACATGCTTGTAATAACAGTACAGTTCATACAGGATTACAATTACTTAGCGCAGCGTGGGATAGATTATATTCAAGTTATGCAGCTTCAATGGGCACTCGTCTTGACAGCGAGCGGTTGCAGGTTCGAATCCATCCACAAACTTTTTTTTTCAAACAACTGATGTAAAGGAGCTGTTCGTTGATGAGTTATGCTTGATACGATCCGTCGGTGTGTTGGGCTGTCTGTCAATCTGTCTGTGACGTTTGTGTTTGTCTTTCTGGGAGCATAACGCCAACACTACTGAACCATTTAACAACAAACATTCACACATTGACAAAATTACATGTATCTCGGCCCTTCTCGATGTTGGTGCTCATGAGAAGAAGGACGTAGATTTCAGAACGTTATTTATTTATATATTGTAGCTACTGACAGAGCCACGAGACGAACGGGCCCATATCGAGACGATCGGGCCCAATTTTGAAAGAGGTCCCGATCGTCCTGAAAATGGGCCCAATAGTCCCGAAAATGGGCCCGATCGTTCTGGGCCAGATCGTCTCGTGGGCCCGATCGTCTGTAGGCAAAATAATTGAAAACTGGGCCCGATCGCCTGTTGGCAAAATAAAAAATTGTCAAAACCATTTTGCTTGCGCCCGGTGGAATGCCAGAAAATGAATGGATCGTGTTGCTCGAAATCGCTACCCATACATAAAAAGTCTATAGAACTTTATAGACCTTCTATAGAGACTAATCAATTTCTACAGAAATTAGTATTTTTTTTATAGAGGAACTAGTTTCTATAGAATTCTATAACGTGACTATATATACATATTTAATGTAATTTCTATGTTTAAAACATTTTTTTGTCTCATTCAATATTTTATTGACACATTCGTGTCTTACCGGTATAGTCCTACCAACATGTTTTACATCTTGCATATTCTTTAGAAATTCTATAGAATATTCTATATAAATGATATAACAAGTATAATAAAACTATAAAATTTCTATATTTATTCTATAAAAAATTATAGTCCTTAAATATATTTTTTAAAATGTATTATAACAATTTTATAGAGTTTATAAAATCTATATAGATTATAACATATATGAAATTTCAATATAAATTTATTTATTTCTAGTATATTCTGTAAAACTGTATAATATTCTAAACACAGCCATTTTAAAAACTGCAACTTTTAATAGTCTATAGAAAATATATATAATATAAAAACTATATGGAAACGTTTATAATCTGTAAAATTGTTTCTCTATAAAAAGTATATATAAAATGAATACGAACGCTATGGCAGTGTTTATCTGTAAATGAAATATTAGAAATTATTTTTAAAATTATATCTATAAAAAAATTATGTTTAGAATGAATATATACAATCTATTCAAATTCTATGAAAAATGTCTGGAACCGCTAATACATTGGTAGCCTTATGGGAACTTTATGGGAGGGGGAGGGGGAGCTGGTCTGTAGTCCCCTAAACTTATCCCTCACCTATTCACCTAACAACAATGCTTTAGGGTTGACAGCAAAATGTTATCAACAACCTAACCTGTTTAATGTGATAGCCTACCTACCAACCAATTAATGTTAGTGTCGAATTGCACAATTCTGATTGGTCACTTCATCAAGTGACCAATCAGCTGATTTGAATAGTCACTTCATGTAGAGCCAACGGAAACGGTAGTGCTTTGAATTTTTCTCTGGACTTTCATGATGTTAGGCAGTTATAAACATACTCCTTGAAAGTATTTTAGCAGTACTGTATTCACTATCAAGTGGTAAGAGTTGGTTTTGTTTTATTATATAGTTAGTTTACTACTCTATCAGACACGCTAGCCTCCTCCTAGGCCTTGTAGTAGTGGTAGATGAAGGCTTGATTGAATGAAGAGGCCTGGCCTAGCCTAAGGCCTAGGCCTAGCTGTACCGGTAATACTAGCCTAGCCGCTGTACAGAGACAGACAGAACTGAGGTTCTCTGTTCTCTCAAGGTCATTGAGGATGTAGGGCTAGGCCTAGAACCTGGGCCTTCTGTTGGCCTAGCCAAGCTGTAAGTTAATTGCCCCATAGTCTAGCATGTCATAAGAAGAGTGGTAAATTGCATTTGGGCCGTGTCCTCACTAATGTCATTTAATAAAATAATGGGTTTAGGGTTAACCGGGGAGGGGGTGGTGTAAAGAATTGTATTATTATTTGCAGAAAGTTAATGTATTAAATCTCTAGGCCTATACTAACATAAGTGGTGATTTTATTTCAGGATACTCAAGTCTCAGTTACTACTGTAATTAAGTGAAAACTCAATCCGGTCAACTCAATCTTGTAGTTGAAAGCATTAATGTTTGTTTAAAGACGTATCTGTGAAGGAACAGAAAATTACCTGAAATTCTATAGTGTTTTAATAAAATAATCGGTTTACGGTTAACCGGGGGGGGGGAGGGGAGTTGTAAAGAATTGTATTATTATTTGGAGAAAGTTAATGTAATCAAAAGGCCTATACTAACAACATAAATGGTGACTTTATTTCAGGATACTCAAATCTCGGTAACTACTGTAAGTGAAATCTCAATCCAGTCAACGCAATCATTGTAGTAGGAAAGCAATGTTTGTTTGAAGACGTATCTGTGAAGGAACAGAAAATTACCTGACTTACTAAAGGTGACGTTTAATTTTTACTGTCCTGTACTATTAATTATTAACAACATGCTCTAGATGATGCTGTAGTTTACACGATAGAGTTTAGTCAAATTTAATGTGTGTATATATTAGGCCTATATAGGCCTTAAGGGATATTGAAATTGTAATGTAGGCTAAGCTGTTTTGAAAATAAAAAAAAAATAATTTTCTTTTGATTAAAAAAGAAGTAACTGCTAGTCTGTCATTAGCTACATATATGTATATTACTCCTATTTCAATACAATAATAAAGGGATGTAATACATTTAATAGCGGTTTCTATATTATGCGCTCTATATACTGTATAAGTTTACCATTATTATTCTTTTTAAAAATTTTTTTATTTTATATCTTTCAGCAAGAGCGAAACTCCGAAAATTGTTAGTACAAGTCACAGTGATTAAATATTTCAAACTAGATTTGTTCAACGGCATAATTCATACTAATTTAGGTTGGTACCATCGGACAAGAAAATGCATGGTTATGGACAGTTGCTGCTGCAATATCACAAAGAATGCTGGTTTATGCACACCTGTAACACGAATGGTTCTTGAATATTGTTTTATATAATAAACTCTTGTAATAAGACTACATTACGAAAAAAATGCTTATTTAAACCGGACTGTAAAGCAAAGAACTGTAGAATAGCCTTGAATTTGAGGGACAGTGTGTTTAGCAGTAAGACATTAACAAAACGATAATATATGAAAGGGGATGCTAGTAATTGAGACCCTAGGGAAGTAACGTCCCTACCGTATGATATTTGTTGGTGTTTTAAATTAAAGAAATTATGGTTTGTATTGTATGAACTCATAGTGTATTTTGTAAGTCTGCAGAAGGTGATTAAAGCCATTGTTACCAATTGGAACTAGGACCATTGCAAACCAAATGGAATTGGGGCCAGTTAAAGTTGAAGACCAGTTGAATTGTCCAAAAACACACAACACCCACATTTTTTTTTTTTTTTTATAGAATACACAGATTTTCTATATAAAATCGTTCAATTTATATACACTTTCTATACAATTGTAAAGAATTTCTATTCGCATATTTAATGTATTTTTATAGGTTTTTTCTATAAAACGTTTATAGATTTATAAGTGGTCTTTATAAAATTGTTTATAGATTTTCTATAGTTTTTTTAAGGTTTTTTTATATGAAATTTTCATAGATTTCTATAAAATTTTTAATAGAATTTTTACAGGTTTTTATATATTTTTAATAGATTTTTAATATAGTTTTAATAGATTTTAATAGAGTTTTTAATAGATTTTAAATATAGTTTTAATAGATTTTTAATAGACGTTTAATAGTGGGCTTCTATAGTTATTTCTATAGAAGCTTCTATAGATTTTCTAAACAATTATGCTATAGACATTCTATAGTTTTGTTTGATAGAATTTTATAGATTTTTTTTGTATGGGCAATTATTGTACTTTTTTTTTGCTGCTTCTTATGTCGTATGAATAAAATATGAACGGACAGGCATAGGCATGAAATGAAATTAAATGTACTTGTATTTGTAATAAAAATGTTCTCTATTTTGTGAAACATAAGTTTGTTTGTTTGTTTATTAGATTTTTTTCCACACACAAAATAACAATACTGTATAGGTTATAAATTATGTAAAACGGATTAAAAAAGGGAGAAAATAAGTAGATAAAACTGTGTGGACGGAGACCAAAATACGTTTGAGAACAAACTTTACGGCCTACTCACCGACTAAAGTTACAAAAAGAAACATGAAAAAGAGAATAAAAGAAGAAGTAAATACATTAAAGTGGCATATTATAAATTGCATAATAAAATAGAGATACGCTGCATCCAAGTATTAATTATATTATTTTTCTTTGTTTTATTTATTTATTTTATATTAACAATATGCTTAATAAAAATTATATAAGTAAACTCATTTTTCTTTTATTTTACTGGAATACAGCATATCTGTAAGTATAAGAAGTTATTGAATAAGAAATGATAAGCTGTATATACCAAAGAATAAAATTATGGACATTGGTACCGGTAAATAACAAAAAAAAAAAAAAAAAAACCAGTAGGCTTACCTGCCATATACCAAGACCAGAGACTTCTTAAGATTGGATTTAAATGTATGAAGATTGGGTAGAAATTTGAAAGAAATATCTAATTTGTTCCAAAGTTTAGGACCATTAAAAAAGACTGATTTCTTTTCTCAGGGAAGATATGTATTTTCGGATATAACATTACATTTTGCAAATATGGTTTTGTAGCTATGGACATCAGGTGGTTGTGTAAGAAATAATGAAGAAATATGGGTAATGTGTTATTCTTAAAGCGGTACATAAATGAATAAGTTTGTAATTAATTTAAGTCAAAAATGTTGAGAACGTTTAAATTATTAAATAATGATTTAGTGTGCGATAAAAGCGACACCCCTGCACAGATCATGAGAGCTCGTTTTTGTAATTTAAAAATGATATCGTTATTAGTAGTTTTAAGACCTTACCACGGACATGAATAAATTTATCGATGTGGTCGCCCATGAAATTTTGCAAAAATTAATATATGGTAAAATAAGGTATTGTATAAATTATTATAAAAGAATTTTTTTGGGTAATTTATTTTTCAACTTATTCAAAATACCAATGTTTCTGAAAATAATATTAGAAATTTTATTACGGTGAGGTTGCCGGGAGAATTTACAATCTAATGTTGCTTTAAGAAATCTGGTTTTCAGTAACCTAATTAATTGTGTTGTTATTGATTTTGTTTGTTTGTTTGATTTTAAAGAATTGGTATTTTTAATTTTAGAGTTAAAAAGAATAAAATTGTTTTGGATAGATTAACAGACAATTTATTTAGATTAAACCAATCGGATACTTCTTTTAGTTCAGAGTTAATAGCTTGAAAAAGATTGGTTATATTTGTTTTTGAATAGAAGATATTGGTGTCATCCTCAAACAAAACAAAGTTTAATACAGAAGAAGAGTTAAGAAGATCATTAACATACTGTATATTAAAAATAATAAAGGACCAAGAATAGAACCTTGAGGGACACCACACATGATTTCAGACAAATTGGAATTATAAGGGTTATGAAAGTAGAAGTAAATTGTTGCCTATTGTCAAGGTAGCTTCTAAAAAGACTGAGAGCAAGGCCTCTAATACCATATCGTTCAAGTTTACTTAACAGAATTTTGTGATCAATAGTATCAAAAGCCTTGCTAAGATCAAGAAAAATGCCGGCTGTAAAGTTGCTCGTGGCTAAAGTTTTTGTAATCTGGTCATAAATATCAATAACAGCAAGATCTGTAGAATTCAATTTTCTGAAACCATATTGCCGATTGTATAAAGTATTATATTTTGTTAGGTAATTAAATAATTTTTTATGTAAATGAGACGCTGAAGTATTTTATAAAAACAGGGTAATAATGAAATAGGTCTATAATTAATGAATAGGTGGGGGTCATCTTTTTTGAAAATAGGTACCACCTTGGCAATTTTAAGAAGATCGGGAAAATATCCATTAGTAAGAAGGTTGAAGATATGACAAAGAGGTTTAGAAATTTAAGTTTGAAATAGCTTTGATAATTTGGTTTGGGATTTCATCACAGCCTGTAATTTTATTGTTTTTTAAACCCTTGGTAGTATTGATAATTTCAGTTCGCGTAATGGGAGTGAGAAAAAAGCGTCTTCAAGAGGTGCATTGAGATAGAAAGAAAAGTTTTTTGGGTTTAGTAACAGTCTTAGCAAGATTTGGTCCAATGTTTACAAAATATTCATTGAAATTATTAGCAATGGTAGGTGGATTTGTGAATTTGCTTTCTTTATGTAGAAAGAATGATGGAAGATTTTGTCCTTGGTTCCGACCCAAAACTGAATTAATAGTTTGCCATGTCTTGTGTATGTTATCTTTATATAAATTAAATTTATTTTTGTCGTATCGTTTACGAGAGATTTTCAATAAATTAGTTAATTTGTTTCTATATTTAATGTATTTATTTTTATCAGATTGCTTTTTTGATTTTATAAAGGTTTATTTCTTGTATCGATCGATTTAATAATGCCTTTAGATAACCATGGCTTTTTACACTACGAATATTTCTTTTACATTTAATTTGTTTAATATGATTATCATAAATTTGAAATAAAAGTGGTACTGAAGCCGTGTTAGTCTAAACAATATACAAAAAAATTAAAAGGCAGCACTCTAAGACTAACTTGGATGTTATTTATTTAACACGAGCTTTATAAATTTAAGAAAACTCCTTAAAAATGATTATATGCTTCATTAGGATTAGAAATAATGTAAACATTGACCAATCAGTTAAGAAGAGTGTTGGTTAGAAAAGAGATAGTATAGTTATTAACATTTGCAACGTACACATGTTTGATATTTTTATTTGATGAAGACGGTAAACTTGAATTAATGAGAGTATAAACAGGGAAATGATCAGAAATATCAGAATATAGAATACCAGGAGAAATTTTACTTTAAATGTTATTTGTGAATATGTTGTCGATAAGCGTAGCAGTTTTGGTTATAATTCGTGTAGGTCTGCTTGCAAGAGGATAGAGATTATACTTAAACATGTTACTTAGAAATTCTGAAGATTGTTTGTGACTGTTAGTTACATTTAAGTAATTCGATATTAAAGTCTCCATAAATATACGTAATTTTGTCTTCATTATTAAAGGTGTCTAAAAGAAGGGAGATGTGGTAATTAATGGTAACTCATGTAAGCGATATACTACACCTAAAATGATACTTTTATGCTCTGCTTTGACTTCAATAAAGAGAGATTCCGCACTTGAAGAAATGTTTGTAGAGAGATCGTTACGAACAGTATATTATTGGAGAGTCTGGTTTAGGTATATGGCAACACCACCTTCTGCTCTATTTGATCTCAAAGAATGTATAAGAAAATATCCTGGAATGTTATAAAAAGCAAAGTTAGTTTTGTTGTTATTACAAAAAGGTTTCGGTATGATTTAGACTACTTAGTAAATCAATTAACTCATCAAAGTGATTGACAAGACTACGTGAGTTCATAAAATATATACTAAATGACGAAGCAATGTTGGTAATTTTGGAATTAAACGTGCCAATGAGATCATAGTTGCGTACATCATTATTTTAAGGGTGCATTGCATTGTCGTTGTCATCATTATTTAAGGTAACATCGACGGGATCTAAAACCAATGATTTTAGTCGGATATAATTTATTTTGTGATCATGAAAGTAATACTTGAGTTCGTGTTTAAATTCAGTTTCACCTAAAATTGAATTAAAAGGAAATAACCTACCTAAAGAGTCAAGCCATAACCAGTTAACATCTTTACAGCATTGCATGTGAGAGATATTACTACAGTTCATACAGCTTATACATTCATTATTTGTTAACTTACTACAGATAAAGCAATTCATAGATAACATTTCTTAGTTAAAAGTGATATTGAAATGTTTAGTCCAACAGACCACCTGTAAGAAAATGTATGTTTCTTTTATAAATAATCCATCATAAACATATAAAACTAAGATGTAACTCTGCTGAACATAAATATCATAAAATGTATCGAGGACGATACAAAATAAAAATGAATTGAAGTAGGAGTAATGGACACAAAATAACACATCAATCCTTCTGTAATTATAGACCAACAATAAAAAGTTTCCCAATTTAAATTACTTAAAAACTCACACGGAGCTGGGAGACTTATCCCTTTCCATTGTTTATAAACAATTGTTATTATTTAATGTTCAATAGTGTTCGAATTTCCAACAATCTGTTTTGAGACATAAAATAACCGAAAATTAGAGAATGCAAATGGATAAAGTATTTCATGATTGTATGATATAGAGTTATTCTTTCCAAATAGCATTGTTACAAATAATTGTACGTTAGTGCCACTGACAAGAATTTTGCAAGTTTGCCTTCCTTAATCAGCCTGTCCCAAATCCCGACAAGTCGCCTTCTTTCCGCTTGCATAGAAGCCGGTACGTGTGGTGCAGCGCCTATTCTTTGCTTGTCCTCTATAATTGCCTCATGAATGAAAGTGTTTAGTACAAAATCTCTATCTTTCATTCTAATAAATTTAGCTATTACTGGCCTGGCATTCTTAGTGGATCTCGTTGGTAATCGATGAACATTAGGATATAAAAAGCTTTGTGGGCAGTGATGCCGCCAGGACCTGCCCGACGGAGGGGCTAAAGGCCCCGACGGGGGGGGGGAGGCTAGTGGAGCGAATCGAGTCTTACTTGGCTGGGGCTAGGGGGGCCGCCCAGGGGAAGTCCCCCTGGAAGCCACGGATATTTGATGAATTATGGCGAATTTTTAATACTTATTTGATGTGCCTAAATAAATAATAATAATAATAATAATAATAATAATAATAATAATAATAATAATAATAATAATAATAATAATAATAAATAATAGGCATCGAGTTACTATAATATGACTTCATGTAGGATATACTTTCTAATGTTGAAATCAGCTTCTAAAACCAAAACATTTTGAATAAAACAAGAAACAAAGAGAATGCAATGTAACCATCTAATTCATTTTCAAATCCTCATTCTAGTGAAATTCTATATTTTGGAAATGTTGCATGAAATCTGTCAACCACGCTGTCATGGTCGAGGTTGCTTCACCTATCACGATGTATTCTATGGAACGCCTCCTCTGCCTTCAGTTCACAATCATCATGCAGTCATTACCAATCATCATGCTGTCATTACCAATCACTATGCAGTCATTACCAATCATTATGCAGTCATTACCAATCATCATGCAGTCATTACCAATCACCATGCAGTCATTACCAATCACCATGCAGTCATTACCAATCATTATGCAATCATTACCAATCACTATGCAGTACTTACCAATCACTATGCAGTACTTACCAATCGCTATGCAATACTTTCCAATTACAATGCAGTAGAATATGCGGAAGTTTATACCGCCACCTATAGACAACATTGAATGTAACGTGAAGTTTAGTAGAGGGCTGTAAAAGCAAGTCTATTCAAACAGTTATTATTTACTCAGTGTACTACATATATGCTTCTAAAGTTGCTTTTGTTTCTCACCACCCATCTTACTACCACCATCTAGGCTACTAGATAGTCCACATGCTTGAATTTTACGAATAATATATGATTTGTAATATGTTTTATCATAAGGCCTAGTACAAGGGCAGACGTTAGGCCTATAAATTAATGTTAACAAGATTAAATTTAGTATTTTAAAATGTGAAAAATTAGACCTTTCTAAGTCTCTAGTAGTAATATGCTTTAATATTACTAATAGGCCTAGCCTAATTTAGTTAACTAAAAATAAATAACTCCCATCTTTATTAATTTTCAAAATTATCTCTAATTAAAGTTAGTTTACATTTTCTAAAATTAATAAATCAAATGCTTACGATAACACAGCATATTTAGTTTGATAAAAAACAGAAAGAAAAAAAAATATCTTTGCAGATTTTCTTAGTTCTTTAGGGCCTATTGAGCTAAATACAGTATGTTGCTGCTGCCACCAAGCAATTATTTTAATAATACATAAAATAAAGTACTCCAGTATGCAAACCTTTTTATAATTTTAATTTATATAATTGTTTAATATAATAATTGTATTGATTGTTTAAAAGAAATGAGTCAGCTCTAAGTAGCTAAATACTGGAGTAATGATATTTTATGTGTTATTAAATAGTTGCTTGGCGGCTGCGGCAACATACTATACCGTATTTAGCTCAATAGGCTCTAAAGAACTACTGTGTTGCGCATTCAGCTACTTTTAGTATTTTCTTAGCATTTTTCTTGCGGCAAAGTGTGTTGCCAATTGGGCTATTTTTTTAATGTTATCTCGCATTCTTGTGGAAATCTGTGGTTTTAGATGATAGCCTTGAACATTCGATGGCCGAGCAATTGCTGTAGTTTTTTGAGTAAACGATTATCTAATTCTACCTTAGATGCAAGTTCTAGAGTAAGTTTGAAACATTATGTTGTTTTATTAGATGGTTCTACATCTGAAGTTATTATCATTAGATTGCTTTGTGCAGTTGTATACAACATAGTAAAAGTAGGTCACGGTGTGCTAAACGTCGTGTATCTTAGGCTGTGTTCACACACACGGCGTAAGACTGGCGTGGCTTACGCCAGGCGTAAGCTAGTCCACGGATTAAAATTCCAAAGTGTTCACACAAACGGCGTTCGTTAAACTAGCAGTAATATAGGCCTATGTGGAGTGGAATAGTTTTCAGTTTTAAATAATGTACGGTACCGGTACGTGTTAACAGTAGTAAAATTAACAGTGCATCATGAAAACTTTTAAATCTGTGAATTGTTCGAATTGAACTTATATGATTATTGTATTTTAAATGAACAATTTAACTTTTGATTTTTCAGCTAGCATTGTTGATGTTGCATGTTTTAATAGACAGTCTAAATGGTTAAAATATCTTACAAAACACAATCAATAAATCATATACATTATAACTAAGTAAAATGCAATAGAAAAGGAACCCCTTTACCATTTCATT
>NW_022717339.1:200684-236106 GCF_011630105.1 Anneissia japonica | reverse complement strand
GCGTTAATAACGCCAAGGACGTGGCGTAGTGAGTGGCTTTAACAACGCCACTGCCTAGTTCACACACAAAGGCGTACGCTACGCCAGGCTTAAGCCAGCCTTACGCCGTGTGTGTGAACATAGCCATAATCTCAAATACCGATCACACAGATTCCGAAACAGCTCACTTTTATATCCGCATCACTACATGCCACATTTCCATAAAACTGGAACTGAATTTTAAATTTGTTCTGGTCTCAATTTTAAAGGGACAGTCATGTGTGCTATTATTACAATCCATACATTGTGCAACCATAACATTTCATAACCAAACGTTTCTTTGCTCCAGACGTTTTTTTGCTAATCTAGAGAATATTACCCGGTGTGTAATGAAACACTTTGAGAAACAGGGTTTTAAATACAATGTATACAGTGTTGAAATTAATAAATAACACAACGAAGACACCAGCATTTCTTTATGAACGTTTATTTACAATGATGTAGGATCTATGATAGGCCTACCGAACTACAGGAATATGTGAGATAGGCAACATGGGAACAGGAATATATTCAAAAACTGGGGGGGAAAGGTGTAAAATTGGGCGGTTACGCCCCTTTTTCTCCAGTTTTTGAATATTGAAAAATCTGTATCTCATTCACCATTCCCCAGTTTTTCGTCAAACAACTTTTTTTTGGCTTAAAAAAAAAAAATCAGTTCTACAACATATCAAATTTTTTTTTCCCTCCGGAGCCTGACTTCAAGAATATCTGCAGATGCAATTTAACATTAAACGTTTACAATGCTACAATTATGGTTTATATTCTACACATTATGCTCAACGTATATTTAATTTTTATTCATTATAATACCACAAATCAATATTTGTTGTTCCTTTCTGATGGTAATAGAATGTAGCATTTCAGCAAACTTTTTTTTTTCTACATTGAAAATAGCACAGCTGTTTTTAACTAAACCCAATGGAGTGTATGGTTATAAATCAAAAGCTAGGTTCTGTTGTCCAATGTGATTTTAGAGTAGAGTTGCTTAGGAGTTCAAAACACACATAATTTAAGTTTGCGGATTATAAATAAAAAGTCACACATAAAACTATCTTCTTAACAGGACTTTTTTTATATCAAATGTTCAATTGCTGTAGGATGGAAAAAAAATATATTCTATTTGAAAGAGTTTTAACAGAGAAATTTTAACTACTTGTGAAGGTATTTATGTGAATTACAAGTAATGCATCGTTCGATGTTTGGCTATGGAAGGGCAACCAGACCAAAAATGGTATGTGTTTAGCAGAGAGCTACAAAAGGTGCTAGGCTTGTTGGAGATGGTTTGATGGCTTCTGGTGTAGAATTACTCTGATAAAATAAGCAATGTTCACCCTCTGGTCTAGAGGAGGTTTAAGAGGATCAGAGAGCCTAGGCCCTTGGTCAATGAGATATCAGATTGATATCATAGAATTCTGGTATTTATAACCTATCAAAGCAAAAGAATTAATAACATTTCTTTAAGACTGACCGCTGGCCAACAGGAGTTATCAATCAAAAGGGCTCTTCTAACTTTCTCAAATAGCTGGGCTACATACTCATTTAAAAGAACGATATATGTTAAGAAACTTTCAATAAGTGATAGGTAAAAAAGTAAAAACATTCTACTACTGAGAATTTAAAATTTGCTAAGAACATAAATGTTAGGGTATAAGAGTAAATTTAATGAGATTGGTATTATTTAAAAGTCCATTACTTGGCAATTTTTTTCTGGTTCTAATTTACAGTCAAGAGCCAAAAACCTAAATGAAATATACATATTAAAGAAATCTGGAATATAAATCATCAATTATATTGGAATATGATTTTATTACAAGACAATTTTGTTTTCCTGAGAGTTGGCATATGCCAGAGATTAAATTTTTATAGATATTTTTTGTTGGCATTGAATCAAAGAAAAATTTTTGTGGTATTACTGTCAAGAATTTTTTAGAAAAGGTCAATAATGTCATTGTAAATTTACTTCCTACCAAATTACCATTTCTACACTAATAATATTTAGTTATTTTCTTGCCAAATAACTGTTGACATTTTTTTGCTAAATTTAACCATGGAGCATAAAATATATTCTGATAAAACTTCATCGAAAAGTTATAGGCATAGATAAGTTTTAGGGCAGTTACAATATCAGAATAAAATCTACTGTTGCACTTTCGTACTTATCTCAGCACGTTAATCACTTTTATGCACTTTTTCATTATTTTGCCCTTTTTTATGCTGTACCCGTTTATACTTACAGTATTCGTGCCAATTTTAACTCGACAAGAGAAGCATGAAAATGCAAAAAGTGGTCAAATAAACGATGAAATCTGCATAAATGCGTTCAAAACAATAAAATAGTAATATACTGCATGTTGAAACTCAAAAACCAGTGCGGTAAAACGTTGAATGCTTGCCTCTTGCCTGGTCTAACACACATGCTTTACACGTTGCATGCCTCCAATTGGTTGGATGCCAGAAACAAGTCACAAACAACACAAACTTAGCAAAGATTTAATAGATGAAGTCGGTTGAAAAGACATGAAAATATTTGAAACTATAGACTGTAAAATACAATTCACTAATGGATGACTGGCAAAATTCCAAAAAAGGCTTCCAAATTTGGTTGAAATATATACAAAGAATTTATTTAGAGAAAATGAAGCACTTTACAGTGTTAGCCTAAGATGGCATGTTATAGGCTATGATATGACCATACAACTAGACTGTGAAAGATTGTCATTAGAGCAGCTTAGCTCAGTCGGCTAAACTGGTGTAGCCAGTGTGCGTGCGCTAAACCACTGAGATCTCTAGGTCTCCAGTTCAACTCCCATCGCCGCTCTTGTTGTCTTCAGCTGGAGGGCTAACATGCAAGTTACGATAGCGCACTGTCTTTCAGATGAAACGTTTAAGCCGTTGGCCTTGTGTGCATTACGGCCAGTGTGCACTTTGAAGAATGCAGAACACTATTCAGAAAAGAGTAGGGGAATGTCTCCCGGTGTACTGCCCAATCACCACCAGAAAGACCCCATTGGAAATAACTCTTCTTCAGACTTTTGTGGGTTATCCTTGGTGTTTACACCAAATAAATCCATCAATGCACAAGGTACAAGACTGGCAGCCCAACACAACACCATTACCTGAAGTCCTTACATAATGGATGCATAAACCTTTAAAAAAAAAACCTTAGAAGTTGCCATACAACTATCCAGCAATGAGTAGTTTTAGAATCAACCAGACATTTGGGGAAGTGCCATGCAACTACCAGTTCAACCAACTGCAAACAATATGCTGCCATCTCATATGCATACACACCTAGGCACATACATAGCTATACACCCACAAATATATGTACCCTTACCCTACAGATTATAGTCTAATACTGCATGTAGATACTAACAAAGAACAACATTTACAATTACCAAATAACGTCAAATGTTATTTGAGAGCCGTATTGTATTACTGAACAATAAAATACAATAAATGAAAATGGGTCACAATTAAGCTTAAACTAGTAGTAGACAGATGCCTAATTAGTATTCAATTAGATTTAAAACATTCAATTGATTTAAATCCTCTTTATCTAATTTTGATTATATTAAATCATTCCTTATAAGGTATTGTCGATATGGGCAAATTATTTTGAAAGTATACTGACTGGCTTAAAACATAGGTAGGTGCAAACCTCACGACAGATGCTCCTTTATGCGTTTAATCAGTATCAACTTTCATAAGCTTTCAACAAAAGGTAACAAGCGTAGCAGTTCTAAAATGATTACAACCGTGCATAACAAGACTAATCAACTTGCTTGAATATACATCGCAGAGAAAGCTAAATCATTAAACGCCCCATTGGATCCCGTCACCTTTTGAAACAATAATAAGATTTGTCATCAAGACCGGGAATGAATCGCTGACATCTCTCAAGGTCACAGAAGAATAGCATGAATTTAGAGTCTTATATCTAGAGCAAAAGGATTCACTGAGCCAAAATGTTTGTGTTCAAAGTCACCTCGCAAAGGTGTCTACCGTGACACTTGTCTACGGTGCTGCAACACTAGTCTAGCGATCTTGCTATTCATGAGTTATGACATTTCCACCTATGATTCAAGCAATTTAAATTTATCGACGATGAGTCAAAGAATAAGAAAAAAATAAATTATTGCTTAATTCAAAATCACGTCCTCTTTTTAAACAAAATTTGATAAATAAGGCTAAAAAGTAAACTTTTCTGAAAACTCATTTCTTAGGTACAGTACAGTATCATTATGTAGAAGCGGTTGGCGCACCGGTTGTGGCTTGGACTCCCAACCTTGAGGTCGGGGGTTCGAAACTCTGGCTGTGCAAATCGCTTGTGCCCTTGGGCAAGGCACTTTATCTACGGTTGCCTCTCTCCACCCAGGAGTACAAGGTAGGTAGGTTACCAACACAACCTGCGCTGATTACTAGCTGCAATTTATGGAATGATAATATAATTTCATTTACTAATTTAATTTGGTGTTTCAACGCGTTCCATATGTGTTTGATCCAATGACCGGGGTAGTAATGTGAAGCGCTTAGAGGCCTTGTAAAGGCATGAAGCGCTATATAAGAACGACATATTATTAATTATTATTATTAACTGTATTGTCATTTTGATTGTCGCTTTGTCATTTTATTATCTTTTCTTTCCTTTCCTGTTATATTTGAATCATGATGTTGTTTTATACCAAATAAATTCAATTCAATTCCAGGTTATAGTTATTTGCTTTATTGATTTTTACATATATTTTTACAATATATTTCACTATAAGTTTACAGGTATCACCTGTCTACAAGCTAAAACGCGATTTAAAATCATTGCTAAGCGAAAACATTATTTTAATAAAAAAAATAAGAACATAAAATTGCTGGTTTTTTAGCCTCTATGGAAGTTAAGCCTATTACCTTTTCAGTGAAATTCTCTGCAGAAACTTTCCTCATAGGCTTGTTTACATACAGTAGTCATCACTTTAAAAATATATATGAGCTACAGTGTATATCCAAACTATTACCCAGATAAGGGAAAATACTTGTATTTTCAGGATTGAATACTTGAACCTATGAGAGAGAATAGCACTCTTATAGATTACTTAACATAATAGGCTTAGAAAGCAGCCGACCGGCAGTCTTTAGGACGGCCTATTATTATTTAGGATGGCCATTTTTACTGTGACGGCTTGGCCTAATCAGCCCGGCCTAGCCTAATTGGGCCTGGTCTACCTTTAGCAAATTCTTTATATTCTTCAAATTTATCGAGTGTTACAAACTAAAGGTAAATCATATTTACGTTTAATAAAAACAACATTTATTGACTGAATGTACGTTGTTTTCGTAACAATATTCGGTAAGGATTCCCAAAGATGGGCATGGCCGCCATCGGCTCAGTGCCACGCCCATTGGCTTCAATTTTGGACGGCCTATATCGTTTTTCTGTCCAAACCCCTGATTGACATTTTGTATAAATCAAAGCATTTGTAACAATTACTAACTTAGACTATGCTATTACTAAGGAAGTTTTCAAAGAAATATTAGAAGTGGTCGTACCAGTGGGGGTCTGGGCAATTCCCCCATCAAACAAGCATGGATACCTCATTGGACAAGCATGGACCCACATCTTCCCCCCATTTGTCCAATGCCAAAATGAGGTCAGATTAAAAATATTGATTTGCTAAAACCAAACAAAGTTATATGGTGACTGCTCATCCCTAATATTGTAGCCTAAATGCAAAATGTTTGCCTTTCTAAACCCTAAAATCATCCCCATGAATCCCACCAGGGATTTTATTCCGGGGCCTGACTGAAGCTCTTGGCGATCCCTTGGTACAGACCCTGTCAGCTGGGGCCACCACTGAATTGTAGGCCCCTTGATTTTGCTTGTTTTCTAATTGATACCTTTTTTAGCCGAGTTTGAACCTACAGTACCATCTAGGCTTTACCTTTTCCATGTCACATTGCTATACATCATTTACAGTGATTAGCACAAGAAACTTTCATTATGATTCTGAACAACGCGAAAGTGAAAAATAATTAATGCAGATTGAAAGAAGTGATAGCGAAGCCAACGGCACTTATTAATTAGCAACGCATGTTAAGTCATCACCGCATATAAATTACCACTCTGAATCAGGCCTTCGGGATCTGCCCATTAAGTTACGTATTTTCCCAAATTTAATTGTTTTGCCAGTAAGCTAAATAGCCGAGGAGTCAAATAATTTGTTACTATCCGTGAGCAATTCGACCACGAGTTCCACTGATTCATGCCCTCAATCAGGACAAACGGAATCTCGCAGTCGTCTCCACGGCGATGATTCATAAGCGAACCAAATTATCCGACATCTGTTGGATGAATGAGTGGCGGCATTATTTGCAATGAGGCTGATTGGAAATTTTCTGGGCCATTCATGACTGCGAGATCATTTCGAATATCAACTTGAAGATGTAACATGTCAGGAATTTGAGTTAATTACTACAACGATTGACACAGAACTTAGCTCGGAAAAATGCGGTTAAGATAAGCAAGAACAATTATCGTTTATTCCATAGGTGATGTGAATTAAGATCTGGCAATCAAGAGGTAAACAATGTGGAGTAATGAAAGCTAGGACAAATGAATTCTCTTTGTTCTTGACTTATTACGTGACCTGAATATTGTAATGAAGACCTTTGTTATTATTTTAATTACTCTGTTTAAATATTATAACTTTATATTTACTTATGGTTGATTCATAAACAAAAAGAACCAGCAGCATATTGTTTAAACATATAAGCATGGTTGGATCATATATGAAAGAAGATTAGCTCTGAACAAAATTAATAAAAACCTTTGTTATATTTCAATATATTTTAATTACAGTATTCTGTTTGAACATACAGAATGTGTTCTATTTTCTCTATGGTTTAAATATATAATAGCTTTACGGTTGAATCATAAATTAAAGAACAGTACTGAAAGCCAAGAAATGAAAGCCTTTGTTATATTTAAATTATTCTGTTTAAATATAGAAATTTATCTTTATCTATTGTTGAATCATAAATGAAAGAACAATAATGCTGAACAAAGGAACAAGATGAATTTTATCTATTTAAGATACAAGATAAACAATCATCTATCTTTACACAACACAGGCTACATTCATTGTTGATTCTAACTGTGAAATCAAAATATAATAAACTATTATGAGGATTAAAATGTATCAAATGACATTGGCCAGAAATAACAATATAACATTGTAAATCACTTGCAATATAAAGAAATATTGTAACATGTACAACAATGTACTAATGATGGTATGTACGATATCAATCTGAATTACACCCATCCATTCAATTAAATACTACCTGGGGGTATGAAAGACGCAATGGACTTTAATAATAACGTTAACGATGCATGAAACGGATTATCGGTGATCTGCTAATTAATCAAATCAGTCTTTGTATCTACAGTCATCTTCTTTTTTTTGGTTTCATGTAATGTATGATGGATGACTGATGTAGCAATCATGAGAAAAACAAAATATGAAAAAGAATGTCAATAAATGCATTCATTCTGAAATTATTTTTTTGCCTTCCCAAATAATTTAAACAACCACACAGGCCTACAAAGAATATTCTTCTCAATTGTTCTTCATAACTTAAAAATCAACCAAATGTTTCTTGAGTTTAAAGCCAGACTCCAGAGTGCGGGGGGAGGGGGGAACATTTTTTATGTTGTACAACTGATTTTCTAAGACACAAAAAAAAAGAGTGTTTGACAAAAAACTTTGGAACAATGAGATACAGATTTTTGAATACTTAAAAACTGGGAGAAAATGGGCATATCTACCTTTTTTCACCTTTTCAACCGGCCAGTTTTAGAATATAGTCAAACACCATTTCTGTGTTTAAAAATATCAGTTGTACAAACATATATCTATTTTTATTTATGTGTGTATGGTATGTAAATGTTTATATATAAGTATGAGTATATAGGTATCTATATAGGTATATATATGTATAACGATTTAACAGTTTATTTTATTATTAAACCTTAGCTGTTATTAGAAAGAAGACATTATAGTTATAGGAATTCAGATTAACGTATTTACAAATTTTCTCTTATATTATTTTAGATTGTAGACACTATACTTAATTTATTGCTTAATCATCTATAGATATAAAGAAACTAAAAGTAATTAAGATGTTGTTATTAATGAGTACAAAATATAATTTACAGAAAAGAAATAGAATTGTTCTTATAAATTTTAAACTTCTTGGCCTTTGAATTATTTTTGAACCTTATATATTAAAGAAATATTTAATTATGTAATTTGGGATTTCCATTTACAAGCTATGCTTCAGGAATTTTCCATTTTCTTTGATCTTTAAAAATGTTGTACATTTATATTTTTCGTAAATTTTTATGCTCAAAGGAAATAAATATTTTTGTCATTGTCATTGTCATTGTCATTCTCAGGTGGACAAGACCAACCTCCCAGCCAACTCTTTTTAAGAGCATCATGCTATAACTACCTTGCTGGCATACAGAAGATATGTTTTAACAGCTCTTCTTTAGCCAAGTTATTAATGTGCCTCATTTATTTTGGTTAACAACGATTAATAATACTAGACTCGAAATGTATAAAAAAAAAATCAGTGTTTATAATAACAAAAGCACAGATAGACTGATACACAATGAATTTTTTTTTTTTTTTAAATTTTATATATTTATTATTTTCATCTATTTTATTAAATAGTTAGTATATATTGTTTGCATTATCTAAATCATGTTTTACGTTGAATATCAATGCACCAACAAACAACCCAAGGGTGATATTTGGCTTTTGCAAAATAAAAAATTTAAAAAAAACCTCCCTCCCTCATCACTTTTTCTGCCCAGATAGGGTGATAAACTAATAATATTTTTTTTAGTGCCTAATTTTTTTAAAAGTAGAAACCCCTTTTTTGGGACATCCCTATAAAGGGGACAATTTTTTCGGTTTTTTGGTTCCGAAGGTATCCACTTAAAAGGGGTTCTCTACTGTACAGTACCTGTACCTTGTGAGGTATCTCTTTGTCCAGATTACGTAAATCTGAACAGCTTTCGAAGTCAAAGTAAACCTCTGAAAGCAAACATTTAAAATGCAAACAAAACAAATTTGCCTCAGTAAGCCAAATTTTCCAACCTGTGACTTCAGAACAATCGCGGTAAAATAATCCAAACAAGAGGTACATGTTTTAAATGTACAAAAACAGTACGCGTCAAAGATGCAGTACAAAGCGTCTGCTATACTTACTTTCCTGCAAAATAGTAGTTTGCTTTCACAATCTTCTACATGGTTATTCCGGGACCTATTAATTAATGTTTTTCTTTGTGTTATCTAAACAGTGCTTTTAGGGTCTACACAACAGTACTCTTGTAGTTATTTATCCTCCTATCTAAAACAGTTTAATCATGAGATCCCTAATACAATCTCAATATTTTGCCCATTCCTTTGATTAACGCCGACAGAATAGGCTTTTTCCCCATGTGCAAAGGGCAATATTGAATCATCGGACGTAAATTACAACCATTAATTTCTTTGATTTCCTGATTAAAATACATACATCAACAAACATTTTTTTTTTTATTAATATGTGGAAGAAAGCAAATAGAAAAAAAAATAAGAACACAAAGACCGTTGTTAAGCAAGTTCGCTGCTCAGTGGGCAAGGATCTTCACATCCCTTGTCCCCGGTTCAACTCCGATAACTGCTCTCCTCGTGTTTCCACTGGAATGTGGCAAGTTTCAATAACGAAAAACCTCCACTTTTTGATGCAACGGTCAAGAAGTAATACAGTCCATGTGCATGTTAATAAACGCTCTTCCAGGGCATTGGTCAATCACCATGTAAAACGACTCCTACGTATATAAAGTCTCCGACTTTTCTACCCCGAAAAATCCAAACCAATCAATCCGAGGGAAAAAAACAGAACAAGGATATGAAAAATTATGGGAGTTATTGCAGCAATTCTTTTATTTGGACATTTATGGAAAGAATATTTGAAATTTACAACTTCTGTTCGTACAAAGCATTTTATACCCCTCGAGATTTGACATTTATATTACTAGAATTAACTAAGTGCACATACACATAATTTTACATTTAACCATACCATTGACATTACTATTCAATAGTACTAGTAGTTATGGTTCAATTGGAGTTTCTCTGGATTAATGAAGTTTATTAATAACTTGACAATCAGTGGTCTGCCGATAAACCTCCCTTTGGGGCAAACATTGCGTGAAAGGACATAATAAGCTGTTTTTCTGCCTGCTTACCTATTTCTAGATCGCTTACACAGCTGCGCTTCACCAACTTCCAATAGGACTGTTTCCTAAGAGGTTGCGAAAACAAACAGCAACAATGTTGCATAAATTGAACAGTTGGAGCAGAAAACATGAAATCATAATGCGGTAACTACAAAGGCTCTTGACTTGTTCCATGGTATTTTCTTAACGGCAGTTCTCATGCTTAAAAAATGGACAGTACGTTAAGTTCTGCATGAGAAGCTGTACAAAATAGCAATCTCATTCTTCACGGTTTCTGTCAATTTGTTAGCGGCACCCTTGATCGTGGAACAATATCAAAGAATAACAGGGGCGGTACAAGTCTCTTAAAGCGTGCAACGACAAGCCATCACTTCATTTTATAAATTCCGGTTATTATTGTGAATCTTTCATTTCAATAACAAATCCGAAAATCATCGATTGAACCAAACACTTTGTAACTTTTCGGCATCAATAGAGAATTGGTTGTTTAACCGTAAGAATGACTCCTCCCCATCGTTGTCCTACGAAACATAAAACCTGTTCATGGAAACTAGATCCTTTAGATCAATTTTTCTCGTTTTGATCCCAGCCGACCAAGTGAGCTCAAATTATATCATTAGATTACAAACTTATTAATGGTTGATAATTCTAAATACTTAGAAATTTATTTTACATTTATTTGACAGGCATCTAATTAACAATGCTATTGAGTTCTTCATAAGATAATTCATGATGGGAAAAATTGGAGGTAAAAATTCTCTAATCAATTATCTTTACACAGGCAAGTGATTTTATACAGACACAATAAGCTTCAAATGAAGAAAATTTCTTAAGAGTAAACATTACTAACTAGAACCTGTAAATTTCAAAATATAATACCTCTCATACCAGGAGGGAGGTTAGGGAGGAACATTTACAGATGGAGGGTTCAGGCTACCACCTGAGCCCCACCATGGTTGGTACTTAAGTAGTAAATATTATGGCTATGGCACATCTAAATGGCTGGAAAGGGAACTCTCAGACTTAAATTTTAATTTCATTTCATTAAAGCCAGGCTCTGGGGGAAAAATGTTGATATGTTGTACAAGTGATTTTTTAAAGACACAAAAAAGGGCGTTGGAAAGCTCGGAAAAATTGGCAAGGTACCGAGACTGACTTTGAGTTTAAAATTTCTCCTTCTCACTGAAGTCTTTGGTCAAAAGATTTACAATCAATGGCAACACAATGCTACCCAGTCAACCTACCTGTACTTAGTGTGGATAATCAAGATGTCCATAGGTGTGGGACTTGCACTAAGCTTGAGTCATGTCTGGCTTGAGTAGTATTCTGAACATAGCCTGCCTTGCCTTTTTAGGCAGACATTTAGCTAACTATTTTGCAGACAATAGCATTTTATGGACATACAGTACTTCTTTGTCGGACTACCAAGTGGTCCATTGATCAGAAACTGCACATTAACATTTAATTTTAATTTATGAAACTAGAATTCAAACTATTTTTGTTTTTAAACATTAAAAATGCTTGTTTTAAGTAGTTTTGGTTAGGAATCTTAAGTCAAAATGAAACCTACACTCATTCTGCAGCAGAGGGTCATATTTTGATAGTTCTTCAATATTTCTTTTTCTCTCCCTTCAAGTACTTTAACTCTCTGTGGGAACTCCTTCAAAGTCACAAACATCCAGTTTACATTTTTTTACAATGTTAGAAGCCCCATATGATGCTTTGGTCAAGGTTTGCCTAATTTACCAGACTTTTTAGAGGCTTTCAAACAACCTTCGAAGAAGCTTTTGACTCTTCTGTTAGCCTTCAGGTAAATCAGCTTATTCAAAAAGTCCAGTAACAATTTTAAAGCAAGTGTTCATCTAAGCAGGATATTGTTCATCCTATTTAATATAATACCTGGTAATTGCCGGTATTTGTACCATAAGATGCTTCCAATGCCAAATATACTTATCACAGGTGAACTTATATGGATTCCTATTATTAAAATCACATAAATACCCTAAAATATTTTACCAATGAAGTGCTTTATAATTACCAGAATGTAACAGTATCAAAGATATAAAGGAATCAGATTTATGGTTTGCAAGCAACCAATGTATACGATAAAGAGCCGTGGCAAATCTTCTAAAAGCACATTCTATTTGCCAAGTCTTGCACACAACTGTACATTGTAATGGTGACTTCAAAAATTTGCCAATGGGTGGACTAACTAGTCCAACAAGGTCTGACCAAAGATATAACCTATCACCTCTGGAAAGGGTACCAGAGTAAAAATCCTGGTTGGATTATAAGGGGAGAGATTATATGGTTTCCAATATTTTAAAAAATTGGCATCCGAGAACAGCTGGTCTATGCTTGTCAAATACAATTATCTACATTGACTTCCCCCTCCTCCCCCCCCCCCTTCTCCTCACACTGATGCCACAACTGACTGCTAATATTAAATTCACACTTTACGATTATAAGATTAGAGATTTTTTTCCTCCAAAAAACAACAATTCCAATTGAGGGTTACAAAATTATCAGAATCATTGTTGATTACCGTATTATCTGTGTTGTCTAAGAATTTTGCTTCCACAGTACAATCAGAGCTGACACGTCATGGTACAATTACATTCCAATCTAACAACAGTTCATTCTATGTGTCATCATTATTAGGCCATAACAGATCCGTTGATTATGTATCTGCTAAGTTGGTCATGCACTTTAAGTACAGATTCATTAGAGAATGAAGGCCTACTGTAGTAGTAGTTTAGACTTTGTGTGGTGCCGAAATTTTTTTGAAATTAAATTGTTATTATATTTCCCAACTTTGATGAGCGCATGGTTTAAGTTACTGACAGTTTGCCACAAAATACTGGATTATAATTTTAATAATAATAATATCATGCATTCTACTAATATATAAACATCTAGTAGTAAAGATATTTGTGTGATGCCGAAATATTTTTTAATAGAATTGTTATCATCTTTACCATCTTTAAGGAGTGTACAAGTTCAAATGCTTGCAATTTTTTCTGACAGTTATGCCATAAAATGTTGGTTCATAAAAATATTAATGCAATATTTTTCTGACAGTTATGCCATAAAATGTTGGTTCATAAAAATAATAATAAGATTGTACAATAAAGGCCAAGTAGTTTTAGACTTTGTATGGTGCCGAAATTCTTTTATACACGTTATTATTTACCATTTTAACCGAATACATGACTATAAATGCTAGCAATACTTTACTGACAGTTTGCATAAAATATACATATGATAATAACCAAAACCAAAACATCTAGCAAGCAGTGGCATTGTCACACAATTTTTTAATACAAAATACAGAAGTACGCACTTAAAATTCACAACATGTACAGTAGTAAAACTACTTTTTGTAATTTTGTGGTGTAAGTGCCAAAGCAATTCTATAATATTGAAGACTCCCGCTTTTTGACAATGTGTGATGTGACAATTCTCAGATGTGACTATGTATTACCTACACATTCAAATATTTGCTGTCTATTTTAGAATCAAACATTATTTTGAGTAGTATCTACAAAGTATTACAATCTATTGATAATTTACTTTGGCTAAAATAAACAAAAACCAAGTCTCCCTCAAGGACAACTGCTCTGACTCCTTTAAAATTATGAAAACAGCTAGGCCTAGACCCACCAGGGAGTACCTAGCTGTACCTTGACCTCTCCTACTGAAGCAACCCAGACCACTAACCTATCAGCTGTTTCAAAATATCATGGAATGTTTAGGGCCTAAAATAAAAATTCCATCAAAATTCATTTTGTCAGGATTTTAAATATAGCAGCGTTGTTTTATCATCAAGCTTTTGATACATCAGAATATATTTTAATTCTGACATTTAGTAGATAACAAAAATACCAGGAACTGAATATTATACTCTGAAGCAAAATAGAAGTTCACATTCTTCAGCTAAAACACTTAATTTTCATCACAGACAGTTTCAAACTCCCATGGGGCAATCATAATAATTTAATAGCTAAACACTCATTTATATCACAGCTCATAATTTCAGATACTTCTAGTAAGTAGTATGGTTTACTCTACATTTTTAATTTACCACCTAACAATTTTAAGGTAGACAGAAATAATTATTTCTTTTTTTGGATACACAATCAATGTGGGGACATTGTTCTTCATCGTGGTACAGATAATAAATTACAAATACAAAACAAAATTAAATGAAAATATAAATTATATGAATTATAAGAAGCAAATTTATATCAGATTTTTGAAAGGGATTTGATAATAAATTCTATTATTTTCATGAAAAACCGATGCCGGGTCGTAAAAAACAAGGGGTTTTATAGCCAAAGATGGTTGGCGGGCCGCACACGTAGGGCCGAAACAAAATTGCACTTTGCCAACCTCTGCTGTAAAACCTTCACGAAGTTAAAATATTTGTTATTGTTATATCTTTGTACAACCTCCCAGATAAGATTTGCATGTCCTTAAATCAAATTATGTTATATTTCATCTGAATTTGCCAAAATTTCTGATCTAACTTATTTATGAAACTAACCTTTATGATCCTGTCATGGACTTTAAGATCTGCCTTTTCTGCAGGTCCAGTTTCTGTGACTCTCGACACTATTATTCCTTCCGAAAGTCCACCTTCAGCCTACGTAGAAAAAAAATCAGGTTAACATTTTCTTAGCAAAAACTGAAGATATCGTGACATGTCATGTGACATGTTAAAATGCATCTGTGACTGGCCAGGTGACATAAGTATAAAGTCACATGGAGAACAAGACAAAAGAAAATATGAAAAATGCAAAAAAATTCCTTACTTTTTCCTTCCTTTACAAGTAAAATATTGTTTATTAAATTTATGAACAAAAGACCAATGTATATAATATTCAGCTTATTCCAGATATTAATATTAGGAAGGTTATATGCCAGATATAAACACAATGCCATCCAACTGGTCTACATGATTTTAAGACCAAATATCCAATTATCAAAAAGTATCTTTTCCTTTCCAAGCACTGCAGAGAAAATATTCTTTCCATTTCGAGTCAAATGTTCTTTTTTTATCTAGTTTTAATTATTTTTCCAAGCCTATTTTTAAGGCAAACACCAAGGGACTAGTATTATATCACCTTATAAATTTGCCAGTAACATAGTATATTAATAATGCCATTCAAAATACAAAATTAAAATTTGAATTGTATTATTGGCCTATAATTAGCATATATAACATTTTCAAATTTTTTTTTTTTTTTTTTTGCAATGTAGGAAGCAAACATTAAGAGTCACAGAGGTTAAAAATAAGTCCATACCTAACCTAATCTTCTGGAATCCCTTCTAAAACTACCTGCCTGGAACAGGTGTAAAGTCTGCATTGACATTGTGATAGTCTAATGATTAGCCCCCATTGTTGCAAATTTTGATCAATCTTACAATAATTATCAAACTCGACCATTGCATCACTGTATCCTTATCCCCATTCTCTGACAGTACAGAATTACTCAATAAGGAGGAACTCATCAGTCGGACTTAAAGTAATCAAAGATTTCAAGAGACGATTCTGTAGCCAATCAAGTATTCTGAGGCTGGGCCGACAATAGATTTGTTTGATCTAGCATCAGTGAAAAGATCAATTGGATGCTCTTTTGCATGGATATCTGGATTGAGAAGTTTGTCGTCTATCGTTAATAGGTTTTATTCCAGTTTAATTGGAAAGGCAATTTTGGTCTGGTAAGTCTCCGATTAATTGGTTAATAGGTCTGTGGAGGTCATAGGATTTTGGAAGCAATTGCAATTGGACTGACTGCATACTGTAGGAAAAAAAATGAATGAATTAAAATGAGAATGGCCAGGTATTATTAACCAATACAACAACAGTAAAAATAAATACTCTGCCTATTCATAGTAAGCAGATAATACAGTAAATATGTGATTTATATTTCATTTTGGAAAAGATTCATGTCACTTTTTAGGCTGATTGACACAGGCCAACATCAGGGGTCCCAATTTGGAAAAATTCATTTTCAGGAGATCTGTAAAAATAAGCATTTTTAGCACATCAAATTTTATTTTGCTACTATTGGGGATACCCATAGACATTGACTTTCATGAGACAATTGATAACGAAGGGGTTATACAGTAGTAAAAACATGCAGATTTAATAAATTTGCAGAAGATAGGTTATTTTCTGGAAGATTCTTGCTTGATTGCGGGAGGACGTCCTGATTTTCGGGAGACTCCCGCGTCATGTGCTCAAAAATTAATTTTGCTTGCAGCAACTTCAATTTGTAAAGTTTGCTACTTCAAAAGCATGAGAACCAAGTCATTGCATACAGTATTTTGCATCAAAATGTGTAAATTATATTAGAATATCAACTAAAAAGCTGAGTCAATACTAGTAGTAATTAAAAGAACAATTACAATTAGCAATGATTTCCATAGCTTCAGGGTTCATCAGCCAGACTGACATAAAGTACACACAAACCTCTCTACCTTGAAAAAGTTCATTGACTTTCATGTATACCACCCATTTAATAACTTGGTAAATTTACTGGGCCCGCATTAAATACTGGAAATACTGAGGACGGATTATGAGGGAAATTAAATTTATTGATTAATGATCAGGTTTGCTTAGATGCCAGTGAGGGAGGTACTTGCTGGTTGGTTGTAGTGTTTTCGTATCTTCTTACTGGATTTTACTTTAAATACTTGGGAAGCTTAAGGGGCAATATTAGTTCTTTGTGTACAAGATTTGATTGGATCAACTTAACACTTCAGCTACATAAATAAGCATTAAGTTACTTCCTAGCAAATCTACTCAGCCTGATAATAAGCACATCTGCTGCTGAATTAAGTGCTGGAAGTCCAAATCTTAATTTTCTTTTTTTTTTTTCTCATTAAGAATGATGCTCCTCCAATTCATACTGAGCTTAAGAAGAGAAATGATTCTCACAAACTTTTAAATATATGAAGTAGACTTTCTGAATACAATATAGAAATCTCAAAATAAGAGTACAAAATGCTAATTTAATGGGGATAAAATTGTTATCAATAAGTACACAGGTATAAACAAATAACCACTTTTTATCCATTTTTAATCAAATGCCAATTTTTTCAGCAATGTACTCCTATAATTAAATGCCAATATTTGATTCTCTTCCTGAGAACACTTCTTAAAATTCATACCCTGGGCTTTTGCCCGAGGAAAGACTGGTACACAAAATTGAACAGAAAGTAAAGGGGGGCTTATACCTGAGCAACTATGGTAAATAATTTTGAAAAAAAATACTAGCATCCAGTTTTTACTGAATTACAGCTTTATAAAGTCTACAAAAATCTTTAATAAAGTGATTAGGGCTTTAGTTATGATGGACGGAAGGTGGGTGGGCGCCACCCAGCTTTCACCCACCCTTAGTTTTCTCTTGCTACAACCATGAGTGATTACCACCCAATTAAAGGGTCTGCAAATAATATGGGAACTGACAGATACTTTGAAAATAAATATTGCTATTTAATCCTTCAGTAGATTCAGTCAGTGAACTTGACCATGAATAACTGATTTATCGCTAAAGATGAACCAACAATCACTAAGTTCAAAGTAATTGGTGAGATAAAATAGATTGATTTTAAAATATTTTATGATAGCTTAACTGATAATGTTCATTAGTGCCGACATTGCGATATCAAAGTAAAGGTCAATGATTGGTACATGTGTTTAGTATAAGGGGTACACATGTTAGCAGATTATGGCGCGATCAATGAGCAATGGGCAAACATATTCCAGTGGTGGATCCAAGAATTCAAAATAGAGTGAGAGAGAGGGGTCGGAGACAGGGAGGAGCTATTATTAAAGATGGAAGGTCTACAACACACGCATTCCACCATGCTGAGGTACAATATTTTATGGCTATGACACCTCCAGATGCCCAAAAATCAGTAGTCTCAAACTTTTTTTTCTCCTTTTTTCTATTCAAAAATTCAGTGGGGAGAGGCAGCTAGGCTCTTCAAATCCACTTAGATATTTTTACCGGAACTCTGATCATAATGCGCATATGAAAAAATATTAAACATTCACAAATAAAGGTTGTCCTATACTTTTTACATATTTATTCATAAAATATTTACAAAAATTTAGTTCAGTTAGCTGGTTTCTGAATCATTTCCTAAAAATTATACTGTAGTAGATAGAGCAAGTCAATTGTTGCTTTGCCACCAAGATAGAGGTTTAGTTATAAGCCAATGCACTGTAGGTTATAAGGTTGTAGAAATAATACAGCAGTTCAAAGAGCAGTCATTGGGGTAGACAAGACTTTTGAGACCTTTTGCACGACTGAGGTTAATGCAGGCATTCCAACGCAAGCCTGTAGAATGATTGCTTCTTTTTTAAATGCATTCTCGTTAGAGATGTTGAAAGATGAATATATCCAGACTGCGGAAGTCTTTATTTAGCATGGCAGGAGATGTGCTAATATGTACAGAATGCCTGGTTCAGCTTCCACCATTGTGTTATTGAAATGTTGTAGAGTAAATTAACATCAAGAACAACAATGGTGTTTGTGGATGTCTTTATTTAGCATGGTGGAGAATGTGAAAGTTCAGAATGCCTACTTCAGTTTCCACCATTTTGGTAATATTAAGGAAATTTTAACATTAAGAAAAACAGTAGTAAAATTTTAAGGCTAAAACCTTATACAGACTATCTAATCTTATTTGATAAAAACATGTGACAATGCCTAAATATGGTACTAATGACATCACATCATGACCATATAGGCATATCATGATTCTATATGGGCATAAAATAGTTTTTGTTATGTCTATATGGCAGAATAAGTGTAGTGTACAAAACATTTGGTTGTTTCCACTATTTTTTTATGGAGAAAAAATCTTAACATGAAAAACACTAGTCAAATTTTTGTGTGAGAATAAAAGTACCTAATTTAAATGAACATTTAGGTAGTGTAATAATGACATTGAAAATTGAACAAATCATTAAACTTTCTGAGTGAAGTCGCTCATGCATGACTTAATTCACTTTTAATTATAAAATGGCTATGTTGAACATGAACAATCAATTATAAAATTTTAAATGCTTGCACTTTGTAAATTTAAGTACGTTATTATTAAGTCCTATCCCGACTATCAAATTTTATTTTACAAAAACATGTGACTTGCCTAATTATTGTCATGACATCACATCATGACCATATATAGGAATATCATGATTACATATGGGCATACAACAGCTTTTTTTCCAAAGAAGATTTAGATTTCAATTAAAAATTAGAATGAGAGAACTTCCTTCGTTCGCCAATTAACGACGACACATAACGATTAACAATGACACACAACGATCCTGTTCCTACACAATCTTTGTATATAGGCCTTTAAATTGGTCGGGAAGCAAAAAACTTTATTGTTGAGGTTACTTAAATCAGCAAAAACTACTTTTGATGCATTTCTTTAGAAGTTATTTGACATCATTCTATTTAATTTTTTTCCCCAATTTTATGATCAAAAGAACAGTAGGAACCAAGCTAACAACACTATGTTGTAAGAACATTACAGCATTACAGTTTGGTATAGAAAAAGTTTTGAAGAACCATAAAAACGTAGAACGCAATTTCTACTACATACGTTAACGTTCCTAGAGGTTAAGATGTTCTTGAGTCCCGTAAAGTGCAATGATTTTGTCCTCGCGGGTAAAAAATAACTACTTTACACTCCTTATAAGAAAGATACTATGGGAAAAAATTTATCCATTCTTATGAGGTACTGTATGTGTACAAAGACGGGCTTAGTATTTAAAGGTTATAACGGGAAAAAAAATGACCCTCTGGGGTTTAGTCGCCACTCCTAAACAAAGGCATTTTAACTTTTTTTAAAGTGACACTATGTATGAAAAACTGGTGCCTAGGGCCATGATATAGTTGGGTAAGATAGGTAACTGAACTATTTGATTTAGTTGCAACATTTTTTCAAAAATGAACATGCTCCCAGACAAACCATACAAGTTGACTCACCAAGTAAACATGATGAAATTCAGGGATTAGCTAGAGAATTGTTGTACCTCATCCTACAACCAGTGGCGTAAAAGGCTAAGTGCATAAGCACTAGGCCAAGGTTCCCCCCACTCACCTCGAGCTGCCCGCCAACCTGATGTGTATGTATGCTCACACAATAGTTCATGCTGTGTAACTAGGCCAATCTAAGACTTGTAATGTTATTATTCCCCTACAACACTCACTCCCTCCCATTCTTAGTGCATCGTTCCTTGTGGTGTTGTGTCTATATTTATTATCTTGCAAGCGCACGACGGCTATGTTTACTCACAATCACATCTGACAGGGGTCTACATACATACAGATGATTCATCTTCTAGCCTACTGTAAGTTCTATTCTAGTTCCTCCGAATAGAAAGGCGGATATTTGGTAAAATTTAGGTAAAGAGAATAAACTTGTCAAATTAAAAACAACTACTAGTTTTAATTGTATATTTGATCTTGTATCACAAACTATGCCTGCTGCAGGCTCTCTACCTCGCAGTGCAGTGTGACAGCAGCGGAACACGTGCAGCAGTGGGCGAACTGAAACCTTCCATTTTTGCAGCGGGGTATAAATTTGGTTTTGAGTGATAGTGATTAGTGATTAATACGCATGTGGTAGTAAGCCTCACCGAATACACAACGGTGCAGTCTCGGATTTTTTCAATTGTATTTACTCCCGAATTCACTGTATTTCAAAATGTTTTCGCTTTATGACCATGCAAAATCTGTTATTAAATGATAGTTTATCAGTTATAAATAAGATCTAGCTTTAATTTAGTGGTATTTTCGATCGGTTTTGTTCATGAACAATCGCTCAAAACATTAACTTTGTCACTAATTTTGTTTATTTGGTGGATGAACACATCAATTTTAGACGCTTTATACACATCAAAATATAGCTTGTTTAAAGGCTGATAACATGCAAAAAAAAAATCATTCTGCTAGCTTTGACGGTCATCAAGCGATCGTGTTTTGAAGTTAGAAAGGGGGGTTTCCCAATGTTTTTTTATGTGCGCAAATTCGGCTCACCGGGTTTTTCAACACATTTTAAAATCACACTTACTCATCAAAAACTACATCAATCTTGTTAAAAAGCATATGTAAGTAGAAACTAATAACATGCTTTTTCAAAATATATAAGTTTTATTGGCAAAAATTCACAATGAGTATAGTATTTTCAACATGAATTTTTTGTCATTTTTTCAAATCTTACGAATTTTTTAAAACTGTACACACTCAAAATGGCTTCATTGGGATACGAAGTTGTAGCATTGAGACCCCCACAAATTTACTTCTATGGGGTTTTTTGTTTTGTTGACAATCATGGTTTCCATTGCAGATACTTTGATCAACAGTACAAGCCTGTGAGCTTTAGGGCAGGGTAATACTGTAGAGTAGACACTGTTAGTTTGTCAATTCCTACAGGGTTCTTGGCACGTACATTGAAACCATTTTTAATACTTTATTTCACAACTATATAGCACCGTCGTAATAACAATTTACAATGCTGATTGATGTATATCGACATTTATTATCTAAGTTATTTAAAGGTAATCAGATTGAGTAATAAAAAAAAATTGATGTAATAAATGGAATAATATATTCTGGTTATAAATGCAAACAGATTCTGGATGAAAAACTGTTTTGATTTAATAGGCATATGATTAAATTTGCTAGATAACTTCCTTTTCTCATGTCCACAATTAGCCTAAACAAACAAGAAATTACAAGTTTAACTACCACTATAAATCATGCATAAAAGCATGTTAAAGGGGTAACACATTGGGGGCTACACTACCTAAAGCATAATCTCTGTGATTCATAATAATATTAATTTGCTACAAGTTATACTGGTGGATTATGAGCCTCAAGGGTAGTTATTGAATACTGAAACATATATGATCCATTAAAGTTAAAAATAAAATAAAAATGAAACAATAATAAACAAACACATGTAACTCATTAGAAGTATTAAACCAATCAAACAACAATGATGGCAAGTTATTGACAGTTATTATTAATAGTACAGGAAATAATAATTTGCTTTAAATTGTTTCCTATTTAGCTATTAGCCTCAATTGACATCATTGCAGTGAGGGAACTAAAATACTACTGCATGGGGTACAAACAGGTGAAATGTACAACAAGGATTTGGGGTTTCAGCCAGGGAGAAACTTACTACTGTAGGGAAGAGATTGTAAGAATTGCAAATTACGCCCAATCTACTAAAGATTATGAAACAAGTAAATTAACTAGTATTAGGATTTTAAAATAAAAATCTAAAATCCTATATAAAGTACGTTTGGGTGAGGATATTAACAAAATTGGCATGTCTCGCACTTCCCCTGGTAAATGTTGCATAGCAACATAACATCAACTAGAGATCAACCATGTCAATCAATCATCTATATAGATCTATACATCAGTAAGGCCTACCTACTTTTTAACAATGGCTTGAGCTGTTCTCAAAAAAATTTATAACATCCTTGGAAATGGTACATTGAATCGAAACTGTTATTGCTATGTAATTGGTAAATTGGATGTTGACTACCATTCTACTGGGGCTAAATTTGAAATAAATACAATACATTTTGACATGTTTACTGTACTGTTCCTTAATTTAAAACTTTTGCAATGCTCCAAAAAGAAATAACTTGCTAATAATCCATGGATCTTTGTCTAGTACTATAAAGTGTTATATTAATTGTTGAATCCTAGAATTAAATTCAATTTTAATTTGGATTGTCCTTGGTTCAACATTAGATTATTATAGTAAATTTATCAACATTATAATCAATGGCGATTGATTTTGATAGACATCATATTGTTCTTTTTATATCAGCATTTAGGAAATGCTCCCCAACTGTATTTCAGAATTAACAATTATGTATGGTGTTTCTGTTATGTAAGATCAGGTTCATTGAGTGGCAACTATTTGTAGGGACCAGAACCACTGATCCTGATCCTATGATTAACAAGGTGAGGACATACGCCTCTAATCCACAACAACTGCATAAAAGTGGCAGAGAATGCCGGTCACCAGAACAGATTATTACAGGGGATTAAGTCTGTTTGTTGGTAATTGTTAACCTAATGCATCACCCAATTGGAATTAGACTACTATAGCCTTAAGTATCATCAATATAATCCAACAAGTGCTTAATAATAACCAGTGAAAGTAAGAAGAGTTCTTCCCACGATCCCCACCCACGGTACTATTCTAGAGTTGATAAGAAACAAGGATTGAGTAAATTATGTAAGCAATAAACCATCTGTAGGAAAGAAACTGATACAAAAACCAGGGAAAGACTATTCAGGAAATATCTAAATAATAGCATTCTTAAATTACTCTTTCATTAAAGGGTTAAAAACATGGAAACAAATATTTTCGAATACAGGTCTGAAAAAATGCAGCGGATGACAAATCCAGCCTACTTTAGAAAGCAAACATAACATAACAAATCATTTCTTATCTTGGGTCAACAAAACCTAAAAAAAAAATCAAATATAATAGAAACTAGTTCAATTGTGAAGTTTTCCATTATAATAGATTCTATAGTTTATTGTCCCATTTAACACAACATTCTTTGTAAACCATTTTATAAGAATATTTACACAAAAAAAAAAAAGATCCCAACAAGAAAACCATCATTTTGAAGAGTTTGACTCCAAACCAACAGGTAGAATTATTCCTCCGATGACGTTCTGGCAGCCAACGAACCCACATGCCATCGAAATATAAAATCTGGAGCTATTTTTTGCTTGATTAGTATTTATTCCACCGAGGGCCACACGTTAAGCAGGGATTATAAATTATTTTTAATTTACGCATATTTTGTAGCCACAAAGTAGGTCTACGGGCAAAATCCTCACCTCAATGTAATCCAAAAATTAGAAAGGTGTTCGATTTGACAAGTTTTACTAAGGGGAATAACCTGAACCAATTATTGATGCATCGATTAGCGTATGTGAAACCCGTACAATCACTGATTCTGAATACACATGTTACACAAACATGTTTTTTTTCAAATTTTGTTAACACTAATAACAATAAAAATAAACATTTTCATACCCTATCTGTGTACCACATTATTTATATGTCGTTTAGATTAAGCCCTTGTCTCCAACATTTCCACTTTTAAAAAATTAAGACATTAAGACTTGAAAACTTTCAGTGGTTGAAGGTTTTAGTGTTATTTTCTATGGGATTAACTTAAAATTTTCAGCATTAAATGTAACACCTTGCTCTGATACAGGCCTAACAAGTCCACTCTCACAATCTGAAGGAAACTGAAATTGTCAGTGGGCATAGGGAAGCATTTTCAGACTACATATAATGAAGAAACAGCAATTTTGGCAGTTCCAGCAAGAATACTCTGAACTTCTTGATTCATAACTCATTTTTTTAAAGATCTTTTTAATTATTATTATTATTATAATTACAATTTTTAGCACATTTTGCAATTATATGATATGGTCTAATAACTTTCCCTGAGACTGACTACACTTTCTACAAGTTTCTTTTTTTATTATTATTAAGAATAAGAATAAGAATTTCTTTTTTTTTTAATTATTATAATTACAATTTTTAGCACATTTTGCAATTATATGATATGGTCTAATAACTTTTCTCTGAGACTTGACTGGCTACACTTTCTGCAATATTATGGTCTACATATCACAGATCCCACATGATTTGTCCACATCAAGAGAGATTTATTAAAAGTGACTTTGAATGAAGTCTTCATGACTACTCCAGGGGTCTCGCCAGGTATGCTTAAGCGTGGCAGCACCGCCACGCTTGGGCGAAAAAACAAAATGACCGCCACGCTTAGGAAAAATAAGCAAAGGTTGCACCACGCTTAAAATTTTAGCGCCACTCTAAAAAAATATGTACTAAGTGCATTTTATTCAAAACAATAAATACTGAAGTGTAGAACTGCAGGCAATTCCACAGTTCTCATGGGTAACAGTACTTGTTCAATCGCATGTCATCGTGAGGCACCGCCTTCGATGCAAGCCCAACTGTGGATTTTAGGACATTACATAAAAATGTAAAGAGACCATTGATCATTTCAGGTACAGAAGTAGAACTTGTAGAGAATTATAAATTCTTAGGGATATATGTACAGAATGACTTAAAGTGGACTGAGCAGGTAGATAGGTGTAGGAAGAAAGGACAACAGCGCCTCTTCTTTTTAAGTAGATTACGGTCGTTTCGTATAAGTTCTAAAATAATGGGTTAGTTTTATAAATCAGTCATTGAAAGTGTCATAACTCAGTCATATTTAGTTTGGTATGAATATGCTAATTATGATGATAAAGAAATTTTAAATAGGATTGTCAAATGTGCTTCTCGAACAATCGGTATACAACAACCTTCATTAGACATTCTGTATAATCAACGTATCATCAATAAGGCAACATCCATTATCAGTGACCCTTTTCATCCCGGTAATTCTCATTTTTGCCTCTTGAAATCTGGTCAACGTTACAAAACCCCATACGCATCTCATACAAGATCAAGAGCTTCATTCTTTCCGTCTGCCATCAAAGCTGTAAATGCGTGGTCGGTATCCAGAAATTAAATGTTTGTCTCACTGTATAGTTGTATTCATGTTATTTAAATTATTTATATTGCGTTCATCGAGCCGATACTATTTCATTGTATGTTTACATGTTGATGTACAATTGACAATAAATTTAATCTGTATCTGTACTACTGGGGGGGGGGGGTGTTCACATCTTTATCCACATATTATGAACATTTATTGTATGCATCTTTCTATAAGAGACTCCATCTTGTAAGTTATTAGTTTTGATGAATTGTTTCGATTTCTTCATAATTTAAGTGTACATATTTTTTGCATTAACAAATTAAAATGTATCGAGTAAATGAAATTTAAATTGTGGGACACGGGTCATGCTGCGTCGTATCCGACACCATAAGTAGTACCAAAAATATATCTACCCTCTACAGCTTTGTGCACCACCCTTAAAGTTTTTGGACAACATTTTCTGAAATTCCGTCACTCTTTAAAGAAATCCTGGCGAAAGGGCTCCTACCCTTAGACCACTTATCATGCATTAAAAAATAATTATATAAATAATTCATTTGAAGTCAAATTTTAATATGTACTTAAATAACCAGATAAAATCGAAATTACCATTCATAGAAATAGTATAATTTTTCGTAAAAAGCTGTAGTTACAATTAAATGTTTAATACATTTTGACTTGACTTACCCCATGGCCACCAATAATATTCATTCCGAGACTACCGTCGTCTCTTTCCAATATCAAAGTAATTTCCTTTTCTTCGCTACAAGGCTGTCAGTTAAAAACAAAAAAGAGCAACATAATCATTCAATTTGGTGATTTATTAGTTTTAAAAACAGAAATAACATTAGATTAAGTAAATCCTTCACACTGCAATGCTGAACTTGTACTTTTGTATTAACAATACCACACGTACTAGTAATTATCTATTTATATATTATATATATCTGTATGTTTAGTGGTGCATCCATGTTACCGCAATGCTAATGGCTGAAAACTTGTCACTTATTTGAATCATTGGCAAGGTCTATTCACATTTGCTCTCTCCACCCAGGAATATACAGTAGGTTACTACTGTTAGGTCTTGCAAATAATTTCATTAGGTTTATAACGACGAAGATCCGATGATAGTGGAACGAAATGTAGCAGTACGTGTATTTATAATTTTTTAATTAAGAAATGTACGACCAATATCGTAGGCCTCTAATTCCCAATGTGACGCACAGTATCTAAGAGTCTTGATGTTGTGGATGGAGGGGGCCTAATGGGGGTGTGAAGGTGAGCTCAATAGTTAAGTGAGGGGGCACTCGCAAATTAGGGCGATATTAGGTGATTTCCGATAACTACTTCAGGGTATTGTCTTTGCTTCAAACATTTCCTGAGAGGAAACTGGGGGAAGGGGGATGTACAACCCTTTTGTGGGGGAAGGATGCTCCCCGCACCACCTTAATACACCACTGATAATGCCACCACAACTCCATATGATACAACTTTGGTAACTAAGCAACACTAGCCATTTAAACTCAATGCCTCCGACAGGTAAGCCAGATTTTCCTGTGCTTTTCAAATGACGAATATTTCTTAAATTAATTTTTAAATATTACATAAGCTCTATAAATTGTGAACTTGCATATTAATTATTTTTCATCCAGCTGGAGCATTCATGTGCCAATTACAGGTTGCATTAAAACTCTATAATAAAACCTAAAACTGAACCATGTTTGGTACAGGTTTTCATGATTTGTGTTTAAGCATGAAATACCTCAGTTGAAAAATCAGTGGAGCTGTGGATTAGTTATGGAGGTACTCGCCCCGAACGGTGCCATGGCATAACAACTCCATAAGAGGGTACCTGATATGTCTGAATGAATGTAATATGATGATAACACTAGAGAGCTCTACAAAATTATGGAACAATTCCTTAGGGAATCGTATATCATATATATGTGCATCGACCTGTATAGTTAAGTGCATGGTCCGATGACAAATATAACACAAAGCATAACCACATATAATTATTAAGCAGCTTTTAATATCCCTCCATACTGCATACAGTAATGACACATTTTCATGGAACCTATTATATTATACTTTGGAGAAGTTTAATAAAGTTCACACCTTGATTTTATGAAAGTTCATATTTATAACATAATACTGCATTTATGATAGTTAATTATGAGTACTAAAGTAATAACTATATACTGTAATCATGAACTTCCCCCCTATTCACATTTAAACTTCCTCCCTATTCACATTTAAACTAAGAGTTTGATTTATTATTCAAGTTATTGTGAATACACTGGGTTCGAATAGCTATCTGGTTAAGATGCTTGCCTCCCAATTCCAGGGTTCCCGGTTCACTTCCTACTAGGCACATCTACTAAGGATCGCTAATATACCAAACTTAATCACTGGACTACTCATAGATGACGATCCCTTTCTGAAGAAAAGCTGCTTTTCTACCGTACATGGACTCATGAAACTTAAGGAGTGGAGTTATGTTTGGTTTTGAGAAAAATCCTATAACATTAACAACATTGACAACTATTTCATTTAAAAAAAAACATGAGAACGTGACAAAACTAAAATGTAAATACAAAAGGCAAATTATTCTACAGTACTATTAATAAAAAAATCTATCTCTGTGGACAACCATAAAATGTAAACACAAATGGCAAAAAATTGCAAATTATCTACAGTACTTTCAAAAGAAAATCCAATGTATGATTGATACTAACTAAAATGTTCTTTAATAAATAATAATAATAATTATATTTTCTTCTGTATTTTAATTTATGTGTTTTTTTCATGTGTGTATGTCTTTGTTAAGGGGCAGTTTAGACAAGCCTTCAGCTTTTTAACTGTCCCTTGTCCACTTTGTAATTTATCTTTGTATGATAAAAGTTATAATTTCGAATTGTATTTGTGTGAATGAATAAATGTTATATTGAATATTGTAAAAAAATTAAAATGGTACAGTACATGGGGGTAACAAGACATGTACAGTTAATCACAGGAGATCGCGTGTCCTAGATATAGTTTGCTCATTTTATTGTTTGGAAGGGTTTTTCAAGCCTTTGAATGGCTTTGCAAGTGACCTGATTATTGTTTATCCATTTCAATCTATTGTTAATTCTGGTAATCAATTTCCTCATTACATTCTCCAACGCCTTTGTATCCATTGTTTCAAGTACAAATCCTCTCCACCGTTTTTGTTTTTAGTATTTTAATGACTGAATATAAAAGCACACTAATTGTATGAATATGAAAGCTGGCATTTTTGAGATACAAAATTTATGTTTATTATTTATAACAAAAAGTTCAACCTCTTTAACACCATAGTTCCTCTGTTGTAAGCCCACCAACAGGGCCCCATAACACAAAATGGGGACATTTTTGGGGTGGGCTTATTATATCCAAGGAATCTCCATTTCAATCACATGGCAATTATTTAGCACTGATGCCTAATTTAAAGCTAATACTAGATTATTTTCTGAGAATATTTGTAATGTCATACCCTGGACTTTTAATGAAGGAAGGCTGATGTGTAGCATTAGGCATAAGTAGAGGATGGGATTATACCTCAGAAGTGGACTTATATTTGAGGAACTGAAATTATAGTCCACTTATTAAAGGATGCCCATTAGTTATAAATCATAGGATACTACAGTAACCTATTTGTGAAAGCTCCTAAAAAGTTATTTCTTTTAGCACATCAAAAAATTAGTAATTGTTGCTCCATCCATGATTGTTTCTAGAAACTACACCAGTGGTTATTTAACGGGTATTATTTAAATGGATACACAGAGTTACACTTGCTGATCATCGATAGATTCGTAACATTGACGGCCTTCAATATTTAAGTATTCAAATGTAGTAATTATAAAAAATAATATTTAGAAAATCAGATAAAGTACTGTGATGTGAATATAAATAATTTTTAAGTTCACGTGAGGCTAGCAAAAAACTCAGCACATTCATGTGAAATGAATCACCTAAATCATCTCCCATACATTAATCACTGTGTAATAAAATTATATGCATATAAAATAGTTTGAATCCTATGAATTTAAATTACCTCCTGACAGTAATGAATAAAGCTAGGGGAAAAGGAGGCCAACAACTGGCACACACCACCAGAAAATTCCAATCATAGACAAGACTGTAAAAATCAGTTCAACAGCTGAACAACATAAGCAGGAGAGAAACCCCTGACAAAAACATTTGTATCACCCTAGAGGCTATAGGTATGCTTCCACTCCAAATAGTCAACCAGAGTGATATGGTATTGGTAGTACAGGAGAAATACACCTCAATAATTATACTTGAGGCCATTGGTGTACGCATACCACACTAATTCTGAAAATTGACATCATTTTCACCCAAGTACGTAGCTGTAAAAAAATCTGAATTAAGAACAGACCGTTGGTAGAGGCTTTCATTTCAGCTTGATCCCGATGGTGTCATGTTTCGATCGTTGACAAATTATTCCTAATTTGGACAATAAAAGTTTTCAATGTTGCACATAATGCATTCTGACACAATGTAATAAGTAATATTTTTGTTGACATTTCTCAATTTGAATCACATGTTTATATTAACCAAATTATAAGAATTAATGAATTGTGTCCGAAGTCAATATAAATGTTTTCCGGACTTCCTGTGACCCTAACCTCCATTAATAGAAACCTCTAAATCAGCAGCATTATCTGTAAGTTTTAAATTATTTTAATAGTTTATTTTTTTTATTTTTTATATCCTATTTTGGCCATGAAATATCTTCTTATTAATGTTATCAAATTAATTCAATGAATCAATCTTTTGGGGTTATTTTTAGCCTCTGATATTATCTATTCAAAGAAGCTATTTGATGACAGTGTGGTTTACAGCAGGTTTCTGGTGTCTTCCGGGGTGCAGCAGTGTCTACTAATTATTTCCTTGATTTTCCTGTTTGTAAAATGTCTGGCATCTTTATGCTTGAATAAATAATAAGCCTAACCTATTTTGTTCTTGTTACTCAGCTTGTATGCATAGAACATTTATCTAAACATTTACTTATTTTTTACTTTGTTTAAAAATATTCATTATGATTTACTATTATAAATTTATCAATTTTGTTTAAGCATTTTTATTTAATCAGTTATTACAGGTTATATACCTGCTGCAGCAGTCTTTCTGCACATACAAATAAACAACATGCTTTTGCTTCGTAGGTTCACTTCGTGTAGCCTTGCTTAGATTGTTTATATCAGGCTACGAAGCCTGCGCGCAGGTTAGATTGTTTATATCAGGCTACGATGTATCTACGAAGCCTGCGCGCAGGTAAAAGTGCAATATTTCATGACTGTACTGTATATCCATAATTTTATACAACTTAGTTACTTTTTCTATATTCTCTGATTTGAACCTAAATCTGAACTACAGTAACTAGAACTTAAATATTTAAAACCTAGAAATTGGTGATTTATTTGTTCTGAGCCAGCTGTATGGCTATATTGATGCTAAGAAAATAAATGGGGTCATTAACCTTATGACCTTCCAAAGTAAATCTTCACAAACATTACTGTAACTTCACTGAAAAGCAACTGCTTTGTATAAAGCCAAAGACACTCTAATCTACAGTTATTAAATATAAATCATCAAAAGAATCAAAACAGGTCTACAATCATTACATTTTTATAAATTAAATTCCAATTCATAAAATGCTATTTAACTTTAATATCTTGCATGTTCATTAATAAATTACTATATTTTATATTACATTCAACAGAAAGCTGAGACTAAGGGAGTGTAGCTGTCTTGAGAAAAAAAAACGACAGGTTTGAACCCACAACATAGGATTTGAAAGCAAGTTACTTAACCACCAAGTCACAACTCCACTCGAGTTGCCATGTGCTATACTATATCATTTTTCCTCGTTCTTTAATTAACATCTTTCAACCATTCCCATAAAGAGGTTACTCAACAATTACCAATAACTAACTCATATTTCGTGTTTTTATAAAAATCCATCAATTTAATATTAGATTTTTACATATATTGCACTTTGATATTTCGAAACTGGGACAATCATGAGTTTCTAGAGCATACAGTAACAAAAGCATGATCAATAATTCGTTGAGGACATGCCAATGACTCAGGAATTATGGGAAACACATTCAAATGATCATTCAACAACATTATTAAACCATAAATGATAAATTTAAACTTATGACAAATAAATCCTGTTCATAAAAAAGTACTGTAACTTTCAACAATCACGTCATCATAATTTCCACTTTTACAGTATATTTGTTTTTTATAGTAATAACAATATATTTTTTGGAATATTGATTCTAAATGAATACTGTACCACTGATCTTTCAAATCCCATTGCTACTATTAAATTCCATTGATGTTTTGAAAATTTCATTGATATTTTTCAGTGCTTAGAATAGAATCCTGCCAGGGTACATAACAGCTGGTAGCATGGGAAAATATTATATTGACCATCATTTTTTGATACAGTAGTTCACTGAAGTACATTCCAATTGGTATTCATTACATTTATTTAGTAATTTTCATCACTGACCAATATAAATGATATTCTGTCAAAAACAAATCAATTATGCGAGCGTATGATGGGGGTTGCATCAAAACACAAGTTCAAACAAATATAATAAAGGATAGGGAAGTATCTCCCCACCCCCTTCTTGATATGACTGTTGTCAAGAGTGTATTCAGATGTTCATTGTATTTCGATGCTGACTAATTTAACTGTAAATAATGATATTTACCACCAATTCCTTGATTAATTATTTAAGTACAGAATTTGTTTTACACCTATATTAATTTATGTTGTAATATTTTAGAACCATCTAACAACACATGCACTTTTCTGATTAGTTTTATCTCCTAGCAATGTGCAATATACTGTAGTCGATTCAAGCAGATAATAATGCCAAGTAGGGCCTTGGGTAAGCAAACAATTCTCAACAATGCTAGAAGTGGGTTCATTGTTCGTTTATTTACCATCGGTTGTTCAAACGTTGAGTGGAATCGGCACTTAAGAAAAATTATTATTTGTTTGTTGTTTAACTGATTGGGCTGGGCTTGTTTTTTGTATGTTGTGGAAAATTGCATCCTCATTTAATATTATGAACATGATCATTTAACATGGTCACAAAGAAACATTGTAGTTCATGCTTAATTGCAAATTGTGATCTAACAACAATATTCAAGGCCCACTCGCTGTCAAAATCCATGTTGTGACTAAACTAGAACTTACTAGTTAATATACCGCTAAGCCACATTATGAGGCATATGGGAGTAGACTTGTTTTTAAAAACATTTAGGACAACATACTGGTTGAATGGTTTGAACCCATTTGACCCTGGATTGGGAAGTGGATCTAAATTCTTAACCACCAATAAGACAAGTCGGCTAACATAATTCACACTTCATGGATATACAGAAACTTCTGACAATTCCATCAATTTATGTAAATATTAGCATACCTTTTCAAATGACATAACTTTTGTTAAGTAGTCAATTTCTGCTTTGTATTCATTTAATTTCTTCTGGAATTTCAATGCCTGCATCTGTATCTCATTCTGCATCGATGCAATTCTTGATAATAATGATTTTTCCCTCTTTGTAGCTCTCCCAGCCATCTTTTTCATGTCATGCTCCATATTGGCCAACTTTACTTGCTGGGTTGAGACATGAGTCTGCAATGCTTTTAAACAGTTGTGGTCATTGAGTGTGTTAAACTGCAGAGTAAGACCACAGCCATTCTTACAAGGCCCCACAGGCCTGAACTCACATAAGTTCGTTTCATGGTTGGCTTGGTCCTTAATATTTACAATTTCTCGACATCCTTTATTTGAGCAATGTACAGGAGCAAAATCACAATCTTCTGAATGGCAACTCATGTTTTGAACTTTTACCTTTTCTTCACATCCACGTATCCAATACTCACAGCGAATTTCAAGTTTGAGAATAATATTCCGTAAAGGGAGAACGTTGTTTAGCTCCTTGGTTGTGAATTTCTCACATTTCAATGGGCAGCATCCGTTTTGGACGACCCACGGCAGGGCGCAATTGGAACAAAACACATGTCCACACGGTGTAGCTAGAGGGTTCTCCAAAACTCCCAAACAAACACTACATTTCAAATCGTCGTCCACTTCAGTGGTAAAACGTTCAAGGTCGAAACCCATATTCCTCCACAGGAAAGTACTTTCCGAAATGGCTTTATAGCACAGTAATAAGTAACAATAAACCAACCTTTTAGTACTACTTAGGCTAGACGCTCGACTGTTCCTATACGGTTCCTCTACACGCTCTTCCACGCATCACTACAACAAACAACTGAACTGAATGCCCACTGTGGCGGCGTGCGTTGACTGGGTAAGTAGGCGGTACTTTCTTTGTACCAAACTAGCAAGTCAGTAAGTACTGGATCCTGATTGGTCAAGTCTGCTAGCACCAGTAACTTAGCGGTGCTTTGATGTTTAGCCTCTCTTCTAATTGCACCTTTTTCTGAACAAAAATAAACAAGGTCCTTCTAAAAATTCAGAGGGTCGGAATTTTGTTAAATCGTAGTTTGTCGTTTTCCTGAGCTATTATAGCAAACGGAAAAAAACTAAACTGGCCTCTTGTAAATAAATTTTAGAAATAAGTTAAATATCAAAATAATTTAGGCCTATATTTCTTGATCACATGAAACAAGTTAGTTGCTATTATATAGGCCTATATATATATATATATATTATATATATAATATGACTATGACATATACTAATATGACTATATATATAAAGGGGTCTATATATATAGTTATATAAATAATTTTCAAAAACTATGAAAAAGTATGGCAAGTATTACCAGCAGAGTGCTCAATGGTAGACCAACGCGGATATAATATATATAAAACGCGAGGTTCAACTTAATTAGACATTTTATTACATTTATTATTATTATTTTAGTAGTAATACAATATCTAATCAAAGCTATTGTTGAACCTCACTTTTTATTTATTTATATACAGTTATATAGAATGTATATATATATATATGTATATATATATATATATATATATATATATGAAGCAGGCGTGTCCACGTGTGTTTCTTTACTGTTACGTTATATTATATTCTACATATATACATATATATAAATATATACATATATATAAATATATACGTATGTATGTTTAATACGTCAACTGTGTATGATTTTTTTTCAATGTCTATATTTACATATATTTACACATATAAATACATATATATACATAAATATACATATATATATACATATATAGGCCTATATACATATATATACATATGCATATATACATATATATACATATACATATATATATATACATACACATATACATATATATATATATATAAATATATGCATATACTGTGTGTATATATGATTTATATTTATTCATAGTGCCTCCCCTTTCCTATATATATATATATGCCTCTCTCTCTCTCTCTCTCTCTCTC
>NW_022717339.1:189002-200511 GCF_011630105.1 Anneissia japonica | reverse complement strand
ATTTATATTTATTCATACTGCTTTCCCTTTCCTATTTTTTATATAGTACAACTAAACTACCGTACTTTTTCCGAGGTCAATGATTCCACATGCTTTCCCTTTTTTTTAAAAAAAAAGGTTCAAAGGGTAGAGAGAACATATTTCACCCCAAAAAATATCTCTACCACTTATAAATATTATTGTGTTGATGCACTGCTGTGAACTTATAAAATGCAGCGTCGCGGATAAAATCGGCACATTGTACTTTGTACTGAAAATTGGACAGATAAACGGACAACATTCGTCCAGACAGGAAACGATCGAGCAGGGCAGACGTTTTGAGCACATGAACAGCAATGGATTGGATCCTTTACGCATGACAACCCACTTCCTCGTGTGTTATTTTCATCATAATAAATCTTTTTGTATGAGATATTCTCCTGTCATTTTTAACATTTGAGTGCCAAGAGGGAATATTTAAAAAAATGTGTATACATGTTCGGGTCGAGAAGGTGACATGCTATCATCACACAAGAAGCAGGGGAATCAAATCCGTCGAAATTCAACATAAACATGCAATTTCAAGTACCATCAAAACCATGAGAACTTGGTAACAATTAATGGCACGTATCCAAAACGCGTCCCTTACGCTGCTCAAGCACTCTTACCATCTTCATTTCCCATATTAATATCATTAGCACGCAATCACAATACTTTCCCGTCTCATGATCAGAACATGCGTGTCTTCGTCACGTTTGTCTATCACCGTCTATCATATTAAATTGCCTTTTCATAATGTAGGCCTACTATCAGTCGCGAACCGATGCGCCTTTGGGCTTTTTAGAAGGTAAAATTACTAGTTGAGCTCAAACAAGATACTGGGGCGGATGCAGGATATAGCGGTAGGGGATGCGTGCAAGGGCGCACATCTGTTTTGAAATAGTATCTGTAGTTGGCCGGAAATGACACTGCATTTCGTGGAAATAGTACCTGTAGATGGCTGGAAATGAAACTTTTATATATACAGTAGTAAAATTCATCACCATTATACAGTCTAAATGAATGAATGATCTTTTATCTGTGATTTTTGGCAACCACAGAGATCTAATTAATGTGGGTAATGTACCACAAAAAATAAAACTAAAGAAACACTTTATTTGATGCATTTGATTTAGGCCTACTTGACCTACGTCAAACCCGTAAGGCCACATCCACCTCAGCCCCACCATGGCTGGGGCTGAGGTGAGAAAAGAAATAGTACCTCATGGCCTTAAATGATAGGCTACTTTTAAATAGTAAAGTTCATCACCGTCACATCACTGTAATATATAGTTAAAATGAAGCGCCAACAAATTCTCATGATATGCCTATTTTATTAGCTATTTTCGGTAACCACAGAGACCAATTAATAGGCCTATGTGTGAAAATGTGGGGAAATAGTACCTCTAGATTGCCGGATAGGACACTCTTATCATCATCGACTTAATTAATCGAAAAAATTAATAGAAAATAAAATTTAATTGTCTTTGATGTGTGTATTTTACTTTACCTACTTCATGTGCCGAAAACCAATCTTATCTTTGCAAGCTTTTTCTCATATTTCTCAAATTATAATAAAGGCACGCGCACTCGATTCGTGTATTATAGGTAACTCAGATGTTTGTGGGCAGACTAGATACTGGTATGTTGCTGTATAAAATAAGATGTACTCTGGCCGCACAGCGCTCTTTTCGTTAAAACCTGGGTCATTTAGCCTATGCAGTATATTTCAACAATTTTCAGGCATCTTCTTGACTTATGGAATTACATTGCGGACGAAAAGTGAAGGGACCAATCCCCCTTAAAACTATGTGTGGGGGGGTCCATCTCCCAATGATTTGCACCTATGGTTCATGAGAGTCCACACCACCGCCCCTGAGATGCGAATGATTTCTAATTCCATGTAGTTCGAAACAAGTTCTCCCTGCCATTTGCAACACGCTGCTACTGGACGATAACTTTAAGACCCAGTCCCCACCCCTCCACTCTTATGTTCCTCTTCGTCAACACTCGGTAACCTGGTCATGAATGCCTGTCTGGTGTCATGTTAGTATAAATCAATGCGCATCGGTTATTACATAATTATGTTTAATTTTTGTGTTTTCTATCTAGGCTATGTTATTGTAGAGTGTTGCTATCGCGGTTCACTGGTCTGCCTAATCAAGTTCTTAAGGCCTGTTTATAATTCAACGATAACGATAAATAAGCTAAAAAGCGATTGTTCATATAGAAAACAAAAGAAATAAGAGAAATTTTTACATTAGGACGATTCGATAACGATTTATCGTGTATACGATAACAAAATATTTTTAACAAATCAAATCAGATGACGTCATAATCATGAAAAAACGATAAAATCGTTGCTACTACTACGATTTTAATGTTTTCCCATGATAATGACCTCATCTGATTTGATTTGTCAAAATATGTTGTTATCGCATAACTGATCAATCGTTATCGAATCGTTCTAGTGTAAAAACTTCTCTTATTTCTTTTATTTTCTATATGAACAATTGCATTTTAATTTTTTTTTTATCGTTATCGTTATCGTTGAAGTATAAACAGGCCTTTATCCAGATATTCTTTGGCTACTGTCAATATTGTGTTTTGGGATGTCGGGGTTCTTTTGTGTCTCTGTGGTGTTTTTATTTTATAAACGGTTTCTATTGTCTAATCATGAGTACTGTATCTATAATTGTGCCTGTACTACGGGGCGCCGTTTGGGACATTGCTATTTATGTACTTAATTCTGTTGCTACAGAAATAATTATGTATCACAGAATTATTACTGACAAACTATTCTGTGTACAGAATTATTTTGTGTTTACAGAAATAATTATGTACACAGAATAGTTTAAAAGTAATAATTCTGTGGTACATAATTATTTCTGTTGTTACAGAAATAATAATGTACACAGAATAGTCTGTAAGTAATAATTCTGTGGTACATACTTTCTGTATTTCTGTAAACACAAAATTAATTCTGTACAAAGAATAGTTTGTCAGTAATAATTCTGTGATACATAATGATTTCTGTAGCAACAGAATGCCTATTTAAAGACATAAATAGCAATGTCCCAAACGGAGCCTCGTATGTACTGCACATACAGGTCTATTAAATCAACTATTACTGTGACATGTACTATATAGACTTCTATTCAACGGGTCCGTGTCAATGATCGTTACTTTATCATATTTTAATTTATTAGGTGTTAATTCTTCAGCGAGACCGATGATTCATGGTCGCACGGTCCCTGTTACTACTTTTATTGTACGAGGGAATTGGGTTGTAGATCTACTTTTCAATAATTAGGTCTACTTTTGTTTTTTTTCTTTGTCATCATTATTCTCGTTTCATAGTAATTATGCAATGAAGACTACGACTAATGACAATCAAAATGGAAAAGATGTTTTCCACCAATCGATGCACATATTATGACACATGCCATTGTAAATCATCATTCCATTATTCAATTCATAAAATTTAGGCCTATTAGGCCTAATACTTGCCTAATCTTTTTACTTTATGCATTTATCGTACATAAATTATATATATATATATATATATATATATATATGTATATATATATACATTTTAAGAGAACAATGAGGCTGATTGCTTACAAATTAAGAACAAAACAAGAAAAAATTGAATGATAAATGAAATTTTTTTTTTTTTAATATTTTTTCATATATGGAATAAAAAAACAAGTTAGGCCTATCTGTACTTATAAGCAGTTTGTGACTATGTAATACCTACATTGATAATGTTAAAAATTGCGTAAAAATGAGATCAAAGCAAGACAATTTTGAGCCTGAACACCGAGACTGGCAAAATTTTACTGATTCTTTATTTCTTTTTTTTTTTTTAGTAAGTGTATTTATTAAAATAAACGCATCTATACCCCACCCCACCTCTCCTTTGAATAAACCACCCTACGATAAACGCCCCGCGGCGTTTAACCTTGATTAACACCCCCACCACCGCTTGCCTATAAATTAATGGAAGCAACATCATTCTCAACATATCTCAATGTTCAACTACAGTACGATTACATTTCTTTCAAAATGGTTGTGATCAATTATGATTATAGCATATTTTGACGGTTGTTCCACATTTTCAGTGATATACGTATCTTACACACACTACAAAAATAAACTCCTTTCTAAAATAAAATTTCCCTTAACCAAAAAACCCTTCTCGGCGATAAACGCCCAGTGGCGTTCATTCGAATAAATACGGTATATATATTTATTTATGTATTCATTAAACTTAACTGATTAAACTTGCCACCTTGTCTTATATTTTTATTAATGTATTCCTTATAGGCTACGTTATACTAGGCCTCATATAAAATTTATACTCTCTTATTTTTTTTTTATTGTTATATACGTTATTCTGATACAGTAGGTATACCTGTTCCCTTTGTTACAATAGAAAAAAAAAACAGTGCGTCTGTTTAATATAACTACATGTGTGGTATAATTTACCTGGAAATACAACGTCGGCGCTTTGAACTTGGAAAAAACAACGTGGAGTCCAATTCACAAGCATTGCTATACCATCTCCGGAATTCAAAACAGCAGAAGGATAAAGAGGACAACACGCGTCGGGCTATTTAGTAGGACAGACGGCAAGTCACGTTAGGCCAACTCTATCTCCTTTCGAATTGCACGGACGAACCTCCTACAAAAAAAAAAAAAAAAAAGAAAAAGAAAAAAAGGCCTAATAACAGTGGCGGATTTACGAGGTGGGGGGGGGGGGGATGTAGGAGTGTACGTCCCGCCCTCTATTTTTTATTTTAAAACATTTTTTTTATCAAGCTTTTCAGAAAATTACCATGCTAAATAGTAAAAATCAATCAAATACAAACACAAATTTATGAACATTTTGGAGGTTTAAGTGGATTACCCCTTGCACCCATAACAGGAGCTTCTCTCTGATTCTCTCACTCATCCCCCTCTTTCTAACCGCCCTGGATCAGCCCCTATGGATGACTTATTACGAGCGAGCAATGTTGTCAAGTTTACTCTCTAGATTAGGTGCGATTAGGCTGTGTATGTGATTCGTGGGCAAATCTGATTCATCGAAAATCGTCCACAAACACTACTTCTCCAGCCTATAGCTAACAGCGCGGCCACATCAAAGCGACTCGCCGCAGCACCTTTTGTAACCCCAAGATAATGAGGGATGGAGAAAATACACTGTAGAATAATAGACGAGGTGGACTGGCCCTCATTAACGCTTTTGTTCGTCGTTCTTGTTGTCGACTTGCTCTCTTTAGTTGTGGTGAAAAATATTTATTCGCAAGGAATTGTTCGCGTGTCTGAAAGGACTGATAGGTGAAAGGGCTTATCCGATGGGATAAAGCGAAAACATCCTGGCTCGATTTTTTTTAACAAGGAGCGTTGATCCTGTTTCTTCTAATCACTAATCTGGGACTTGAATGATATGGACCTTCTTAAGTCTTAATTATAACTACTGATTAGGTACTCAAGAGAGTCTATTATTTGGGAAAATACATTTAATTAAAAATGTTATAAATTCAGTAGAGTGTGTCTTGCAGACGGACCTTGTAAACAAAAATAAAGCAATTGATTGATGTTGGAAACAGGCGATCATCTATTTGGCTATACGGGCAGGCATACGGTGGGCCCAGGTGTGTCGCCAGCCTGCCTGGGAGAAAAAACACAATTCGGAGAGGAGAAAAAAATATAGGCCTATATTTATTTATTTTCTTAACTTTTAGTAGACTAGATTAAATAAACCTTTGAAACAAAATATTTTCATATTTTTCAAGGGATAGGCCTACTTCAGATTTTTAGCGACGACCGATCACGCCCACTTACCATTTCCTGTCGGACCTCCCGTCAAGCAAATCCCCTGAATATCCTGTCTTCATCTATATAACAAAATAGGTCTACCTATTTTCCCTACTGACTTTCTGATTTAAGCAAAATATTACTTAAAACAAGTGGGTTTTTTTTCTTAATTTTAGAAAATATTTATCGAAATAAGAATTTATCAAGAAAATATTTCTTGAAATAAGAATTTATCAAGAAAATTTTCTAGACTAGATTTTAAATTTTGCTGTGCTGTGACCATATTTATATTTTCAAAATTACGCTACCTCTAGGCCCTACATTTTTTTTCTTTTTAAGTTCTGCCTATATTTTTTCATACGTTATACGTTACTGACGATGAGCGTTAAACTGCGGGTGGTGGATTGTTCATATCGACCCTATTTCTACCCATCCTGATCTGCAGTACTCCTAATTTTGACCTTAGGAGGTCGACGTTACCCACCAGAGCCAGACTGTGTAGTGCATTACCATAATCATCATGGCGTCGTCACCGCCATCATCATCGCCGTAACCATCATTGCCGTCGCCTTCATATTAATCGTCCTCGTCCTCGCGTCCTCATTCTCGCAGTCATCATCATGACCGTCATCATCATCGCCGTCATCACCGTCGTCGTCGTCGTCGTCCGTCACCATTTTCGCCGTCAGCATTGTTGTCGCAGCCATCGTAGTCACGCCGTTTTCATTGTAGCCGTTTCATTGTTGACGTCATCATCATCGCCGGCGTCATCCTCGTCACCGTCATCGTTGTCATCATCCTCCCCGTCATCATAATTTTCGTCATTATCATCGTCATCATCACCATCACCGTCGTCGTCATCATCATCACCCATCGTTGTCATGTCATTATTATCATCTTCATAATCATCGTCATCATCATCGTCATCATCATCATTATCACCGTCATCATCATCATCATCGTCGTCGTCTGTAATCCATTGACAATGGCTTCATAATTGAAGTGTAACTGTCAGTCGTTATTGTACAGAACCGTATATGCTGCCTGCCGGTGTATGCTATTTTAATGACATACCGGCACTTAAAAGTGTTTACTATAAGTGTAGACCTACAACGCTTATTTCAGTTACTTTTCTAATTGACGCATTTATAATTTTTTATTCTATTATTTATAATTTATTTTAGACATTAAAATTGTATTAACAATGATAATCGATAATCTCCATAAATAGGCCTAGGGCTTATATGTTTTGTTTTTTTTGTTTTTTGTTGTAATTTTTTTTTGTTTTTTTTTGTTTTTTTTGTATTTTAATTTTTAATCATTTGCTCCTTTGTATGATGGGAGTGATGTACGTTTATTGTATTTTTTACATTCTATCTAAAAAAATATGCTGACACCAAGCATTTATTAACAATACTTTTTTTTTCTTTTTTTTAAATTTATTTATTTTTTTAAAGTCATTTACAACAACGAACATATTTAAATTCTCATTCAAGTTCAGGGTATGCAAACGACTATAGAAATGGTACCGTATTATTAACATAACGTATGTTTGCCTACTTGCTGAGGAAAATGTTTTCTCATTCTAATATTCAATTGAATTCCAATAACTTACCATATTATTATCATTATACAGTCAAAATCCCATCATGGTTTTGATTCGTCTTTTTTTTTTTTTAATGAATGAAGAAAACCTATACTGCAAATTTTATTCTGTGGGGTTTATAATAAAAAAAAATAAGAGACGAAACTATAACGTGACCTACACAATGCCGTAGCCGTAGCTATAGGGACGGTTGTGACAATCCCCACAAATTTTTCTATTGGGTCCACAGAATGGGGTCACAATTTTAAAAAATGGGTCAACTTTTTGAAAAATGGGTCCAGATTTCTCATATTTAGCCTAAAATGGGTAAAATTTAAAAAAAAATGGGTCCCGTTTAATTTAATATTTTTGCATAAAATGGGAACTTTTAAGAAAATGGGTCTACATTATTTGAATTTACACGTAAAGTGGGTCCACTCTCATATTGTCTCGCACTGTATGAAAATCTTGGCTACGGCATTGTATCCCTCTTTTCTGATTCCTTAGGGTATCCAATACGAATGCTTATCCCAATCGTCGAAATGGTTACTCATTAAACAGCTTTTCATTTTTTTGTTTACCGTAATAATCGAGAAAGTGGCTAAAAAAAAAAATAGAAAATCATAACGAAATGAGATATAATAGCAAGGTTAGAGAGCGAGAATGCGGCGTTAAATCAACAAAGGTATGCAATTATTACATAACAAGTACTACATTATTGTCTGAATTTTTAGCTGGTTTAAGAAAATATCTGTTTATAAAATAGAAATTTAATGATGCCTTTATCTCACCGTTTCAATTTAAATCATTCTCACAACAGCCTACCTACTTTGATTTTTTTTACACTTTATATTCAAAGCAAATGTCATTACAGTACCGTACCGAATTAAACATACTTATTTAATATCTACTACAATACTGTAATGACAATATTAAAATATTGTAGTTTACAGTGGTGGCGCAAGGCCTTGCCCGACTGGGGAGCTGATGTCCCCTACTAGGGAGCCGATGTTCCCAACGGGAGCGTAAGTGTGGGGGCCAGCTGACTGGGGTCGTCCAACACTCCAGAAGCTCAGACATATCAATTTCGAGTCTCACGGTAAAATTTACATAGACAATTTTCTCCCCGACATTGCGTTTTTTTATCGTCGTTGTAAGGGAGAGGGGGGGGGGGAAAGAGTGGTGGAGAATGAGAAGGAGGATTTGAGGACCCCGTCTCCCACTGAATCCACCTTAGATTAAATATGTGTGTGAAATCGAGATAGAAAACCTCGACGGCCTGATGTCATCAATTTTAAGAGGGCGCTATAGCGATATGCAATTATTGTGTGATAAAATTATGACTGCACCGTCTTTAATAACATACGGTACCTGTACAACGTCCACGGTGATCTAAGATTCAGTTAAATAATTTGGAGAGGACAGTGAGACTAGGGTGTCGTGAAAATTTAATTCATTATTTCCGCCTTCTGCACTCGTTGTTGATCCGTTTTTGATCTTGTCTCATTGTCATCTGTACATAAAATAGACTAATGGATCACATTATGAAGAAGACAGGTAATTGTATTAGTCATTTCAACATCAAAGAGATGAACCGCCTAATTTAAGATAATACCTTGGATTTTTCTCATGAGCTACATGACGTTTCGGCATTCTTTCATTTGTTTGTTTCTTCGGTTGTCGTCGTATATACTGCCAACACAATACCGGTGTTTGGAAAGGTCAAATAAACGGCATTTAATTATTTAGTAATTCTATCTTTTTAATATACACGTCCAATACTGACATATGCTGATCTGTTGGTGACCAAGTTTATAGCAATAACACTGGTCATAAAAAGAAACGTGTGTCCTCCCTTCAGACTAAGCACGATATATGCCTATTTCTGTATAAAAATGTTTATCTGTTTTAATTGCATGTTATATTACAAATTAACGATGTTTTTAAAGTAAAGTTACAAGATATAATAATAGGTTGGTCACGATGATTTTTCTTAGGTCGTTCAACATTATCAACATATTAAAGAATATACAAACAGTACGCTAAGGGAAGGGGTTGACAAATGTCTACATTTTTACATATGCATAAAAATGTTGATTCAAAATAACATGCAATATGTAAAATAAGCCTAATGCTAAAATTATAATGATAATATTAATTTTAAAGCAACCTAGTAGGCCTACATTGCTTTAGTTGACTAAAATTGAGAATGGGTTTGCAAAATCAACAATTTTTTGTACACTTTCAGAGGGGAGTGAGGGGTTACCGAAAAAGAATACTTGTGAAAATGTTGATATCGTGAACCCCTTAGTTGATGTCCAAAATGCTTTGTATTGTCATTGTTTTTGGCAATAAACAATACTTTGGCACAGGCCTTCTGAGAAATAAATACACAGCCCCATCTAGCACTATAATAGCTTTAAATATAAATGTAATAATGAGAACACAAGCACATACAATTTCGATAATCATTACATTTACAGCACCTACAATTTTTTTTTCGGTGCTGGTCCCACTAATTATTGTTAATTTTTTACAGGTATTTCTTATTCCTTCTTAATTTTTAGAACCAGGTAGGCATATTTTTTGCCATTTTAAAAATTTTGTATAATTAATATTATTTTATTTTGAATTGTTAGACGCATATACAGTCGTGGCGTTAGGACGGTGCAACAGACGAACGTTGTCCCAGGCGAAGTGGGCGTGGCACTTACTCCTGAGGTGTCCAGGAATCCCGAAATCTGGGGGCTGTAAATGCTTGTTTAATTGTGTTTTTGTTCTTTCCAAAGAAATGTGTTGAGCTTCCCGACCTAGAAGGGGAGGGGGAGCCAGTATTGAGAAACTGAGGAGGGGCGTATATTAATTGATAGGCCTATATCATCGTCTTTCCCGTTTTACCACTGAGGTGTCCAGGAATCTCGAAAATTGGTATTGTAAATGCTTGTTTAATTGTTCTTTCCAAAGAAATGTGTTGAGCTTCCCGACCAGAGGGGGAGGGGGAGCCAGTATAGGGAAAATGTGGAGGGACGTAGCCTATAATAATTAATACATCATCGTCTTACCCTTTCTGAGAGATTTGAGGTTGATCGCAATTTAGCTGTAAGCTTTGATCTAAATATTGAACGAGAATAATGTCCCCCATCGATAAGACGCAACCTTTCATTTGTTTGGATAGACTCCTAAATTGGCTGGTGTTCGGATTTCTCAGTAATCAGCGAAATTGTTTAAATCTGTATCTCACATGGAAGATCAAAGATCCAAACTTATTTGTACCATTAAATGAGCTGTCAATAGATTTTGATATATAATTTAAATTTCGTATAAAAGTGAGCAAACAATTACAAATGCAGAATAAATTTAAAATAAACCTTGGTACAATGGAAGAAGTTATGTATATGGAGACAAAGAACATTTCACGCCCAATTTACCTTATTTATATGTTTTATTTCAATTGAATCAGCAAACGTCGATGACCGAAATTACTGGACGTTAGCAGTCTAGTTAATGGCCTACGGGTTTAGATTTGGCTTTGTTTTTCCACACCACAGGTCTATACTGAAATACACTCCAGACTCGACCAGCTCGCTTGGCCGAGGAGGACATAACCAATGTATGTACTGAATTAATATATCTAGTTCATTGCACAGTTAACTAGAAACCCAAATAAACTAAATTGACACGAATAAACAAATTCCCTTCTGCTGATATCGGAGAGAAAGCCACCAGGGATTCAAAAAGAACATTGGTCGCGAGTAAGACAAGCCGATAGATATACTACAAATAAACAGACTGTGATAGTCCTATCATGGAGGTATTATAGTCAATCATAATACACACGTTTGAAATATTGGAATCTAAAAAGAATAAACATACCGTGGCACGTTTACATTGAATTCGATATTTAAATTTAATACAATAATCGTCAGTATCGTATTGCAATCCAATGACCTTATTCTGTTATATTATATATTAAAATATATGCTGTTATTTAAAGAACATGATATTAGTACATCGCGTGTAGCATAGCTCTCAATGAATGTTGCCCTATGTATATACATACACACACACACACACATATATCTG
>NW_022717339.1:183595-188990 GCF_011630105.1 Anneissia japonica | reverse complement strand
AAACGTTTATAAAGAAATGCTTGTGTCTTCGTCGTCACTTATTTATTCATTTTAACACTGTATACCTTGTATTTAAAATCATGTTTCTCAAAGTGTTTTTATTACAAACAGGGCAATAACATACTCTCGACTCTTCGAGAGCGCGATTTACGTTACTTCTACTTCCCTTGGAACGATACGGTATTCATAGAGGGCAGTAGATTAATACGTTTCTTCATCTCATGCACGAACCATCATGCGAGCCTATATACCTGAAAACCAAGTAGCCTAATGCCACTTCTGTATACAGGGGGACTAATAGGTGAGGTGAAGTGACGCAACAGAAAAAAAAAACATTCTGCTTGTGTCCTTGAGCTAGGCACTTTATCTGCGTTGATTATCTAGATATAGGGCCTATGTATGTATGGACCTGGTGGTGGTGGAGTTCCCAGCTCCTGCGCTGATTACTAGCAGCAACACTTAAGCATTATGGTCTCAAAGACCAAGGAAAGCTAAAGGAATAGGCTCTATAAAAACAATACAAAATAAACTAAACAAAACGTTCTACAGGCCGGGCCTCTGCAAAAACACGGCTTTCTGAGACAATATTTATTTATTTGAATATACACCTTCAGATCGGTGGCACACGTTTACAGTGAACGATGCATCCTTAATCAATAACAAGGGAAAGAAAAGAAAGCAATAGAACATAAAACTCTACCTATAAACTAAATTAGACTAAAAGTCTACCTACAAACAAACAAACAAACTAAAACAAAGAAGCACATAAAGTTAATTCAATTTGACACCTAGTTTACAAAATGTTAGTTTACATAACGAACGGTAAAATCAACAGATTAATGAGTTGCGAAAAATCATTCTAAATATTTAAACTCTTCTTCTAATGTACTACCTCCCCCTTCCCCACCCCATTTCCTAATCCCTAATCCGACATAAAAGCAATTCTGGTAAATTAAATATATAAAAGAAACATACAGCAATCTTCAACAAAATACATAAACATACATAAAAGCAGTAATACAGATCTAACAGTTCAGTACTGAAATCCCACCCATCCTGATTGTACAGTACTGTAACTTTTGGAAGTTTTTAGTTGTTTTTAAGTACTGAGCGCTTGTTCCATGCTCTTATCGCATACGACTTACAAAATTTGTCAAATGCAATAAGCACATCATTATTATGTGCGTAAGGTAGAATCAAGAGTGACACGAAGCTTAAAAGACCTCTTCAAAATTGTATATAGTTAGGTCATTTTCAAAATTCATAATTTCGCTGGCTCTTATGTCATTCAAGGCAGAACGAATAAATATGAAATGTGTAATGTCTTCTTCGCAATTACTGTTGCATAAAGTACATATACCATGTCTACCGGTACCGGTCTAAGTGGAGTGCATTTCGATCTAAGTTTAAAGTTAATTGAAGCACCATAAAAGCCTGTAGAATCTAGGAGGTAGTTCTCTAAACCCTGGGTTGTTTTTAAGTGTTGCATAATCACCAAGGAATGGTTTGCTATTTACCTCATGTAGCCATTCTTGAATTGAATACATCATGATTTTCATGATGCCGAGGTGACCCATAATAAATTCGTGTCTTAGCCTTTACGTATAATTTCCAAGAAGTTTCTGTATCCACCAATATCGAATATTTTTTTAATACAATCAATAAATTTATACCTGAGGATACCAAAATCGCAATGTAAGTTGACCTTGGAGTGGAATAATAATTTAGAACAACGGTGCATGTCATGTTAATTATGCGAGCCACATATTTAATTCGAAAACTATTTTGAATTGTAGCAATCGAGGGCCAGCCCAAGATCTCCATAAGGTGCAGCAATTGTAATCTCTCAATTCAGTGTCACTTTTGTTGTTCGCACCCCATACGGCACAAGCATAATTAATTGAAGGAAGAATAATAGTTTTCCAGAGGATATTGCCATTAAGCTCCCCTGAGCTTAAATACCACCTTTTGTTTGATGATTTAGAAATCCATTACGAATATCAAATTTTAACAACAAATTGTATAAACCCTATTAATTATACTATTGCGAATGAAGTTTTAGATAATCATTGTAAATTACTTTTAACCATGGCATGGAAAGAACGAAATGAAATATATAATACTTTTCTATTGCAAGACTAATATGTCTGGGGTTTCTTTTATAGACTAATGTTATTGATTTAAATTTAAAATATTTACTCCTTTATATGTAGGCCTATATATGTATATGTATGTGTTTGTGTATATGTGTGTGTGGGTGCGTGTTTGTGAATGTGTGTATAGGTGTATGTATATATGCATATATGTATGACGTATACTCAATATATAATATATTATATATATTATATATTGAGTATAATTTGAAATTACTGTACTAAAAACATTATAACGAGGCGGTCGATGACTCAGATATTAACTTTGGGCCGTAAGCTCAACCCAAAAAATATTTTGGCCCTTTAAACATACGGTATCAATTTAGAACCGGGGATATATGTATATGTATATATGTATATTTATATACATACATATATGTATATGTATATATATGTACATGTGTACATGTATATGTGTATATATGTATATATATACATAGGCCTATATATTATACCGTATATTATACATATAATATATATAACAAATTATATATATATATACTATATATATATATATATATATATATATATATATATATATTGAGTACAATTTGAAATTACTGTATTAAAAACTTTATAATAACGAGGTGGTCGATGACTCAGATATTAACTTTGGGCCGTGAGCTCAACCCAAAAATATTTTGACCCTTTAAACATATCAATTAAGAACCAGGGACTGTATATACGGTTGTATCATAGAGCTATTAAACAACTAGAGTGCTGACAAGATGGCGAAGAAATGCAGAGTTGTGTATGTGTACCATCCAAGATGGCCGCCGACGGAAAGCGCCACCTTCAGGCTTAGTACACATTACCATAAATAAGCCCTCTGACTGACTATTATTTCATTAATGATAATTAGTATTGATGATAACAAATTATTGAACTATCGTAGCCAAAAAGAGGCCAAGTAGAGCATCTTATGGGGGAAAAAATCGTGTACATTACACCCATACACCGCAACGCTCGAGTTTCAAACATACGGGTAACTAGCTGTACTGAACTTTCTGTGTAAATTGAGGGCGCCATTGAAAATGATAGTGCTTAGGCGAAATTTGATTGGCTGAATCTATGGCAGCCATCTTGGATGGTACACACACACAACTCTGCGTATTTCGAACATCGAATACATTGCAGTTAGCTCTCTAGTATTCTTATTATATCTCTATGGTGTGAGTGTATACAATTGAAACTTCGTAAAAATACCAAAACAAGGGAGACTATAAGAAAGGAACTTCATATTTTGATAACAACAAATAAACAGTTCCTGTATTATTATTATTATTATTATTATTATTATTATTATTATTATTATTATTATTATTATTATTATTATTATTATTATTTTTATGATTATTATTATTATTGTTTTGTGACCAGATCAGGATAATTTGACTATAGACAAAGATAATAAATAGCTATTTAAGCTCTTTGCTTCGAGCGTTGTGGTGTATGGGTGTAATGTACACAATTTTAATTTTCATTTCCTTGGTACTTTATTTTTGAATAAGATGCTCCACTTGACCTCGTGTTGGCTACGATAGTTTAATAATTTGTTATTACTATTACTCATTATCATTAATCAGGGCCGGCGGAACGTTTTTCAAAGTGGGGGGGGGGCACTTATAAGCAGGCGCGTAACAGGGGTCTTGGGTCTGGGGGAAAAGGTATTTTCCCGGTTAGTAATTTATGACTTGGTGTGATACCCCCCCCCCCCCCCCATATAGAAAACAATACGGCATAGGGCTTATTTTATTATTAATATAGGCCACACACGTGTGTTTGAAACTAAATATAAGCATTTTCATCGTGGTTTTATTTATCATAGGCCTATTCTTTCACCATCATTACACATTGAGGCCCTTCTTTTAGGTAAAACGATCTAGCTTAAATTTTCTTTCTCAAGTTTGGGACTATTATTTTTTAAATAACTTAGAAGGTAAAGGAGGGCAAGCACAAGCCTTAACTCTAACAAATACGCGCGAAGCGCGCGAAAAAGTTTTGTGTTTTTAATTCTAATTTCGTCGGAATTGATCCAAACTCCCTAAATGTGCAATTTTTAGAGGAAATTGGCCTACCTCAACAAGAAATGCTCTTATGTTATACATGGCCACACTCGTTGTTTTAAACTGAATATAAGCATTTTCCTTATGGCTTTATCTATTACAAACATATTCTTTCAACATCATGGCCTATTCTTTCACCATCATTACACATTGAGGCCCTTCTTTTAGGTAAAACGATCTATCTTAAATTTTCTTTCTTGAGTTTGGGACTATGTGTTATAACTTCGAAGGTAAAGGAGAGCAAGCACAAGCTTCAACATTAAAAAAATGCGCGCGAAGCAAAACATTTTTGTTTTTTTAATTCTAATTTCGTCGGAATTGATCCAAACTCCCTAGAATGTGTTATCTTTAGAGGAAATTGGCCTACCTCAACAAGAAATGCTCTTATGTTATATATGGCCACACTCGCTTTTTTAAACTGAATATAAGCATTTTCCTTATGGCTTTATTTATTACAAACATATTCTTTCAACATCATTACACATCAAGGCCCCTCTTTTAGGTAAAACGATCTATCTTAAATTTTCTTTCTTGAGTTTGGGACTATGTGTTACAACTTAGATGGCAAAGGAGAGCAAGCACAAGCTTTAACATTAAAAAATGCGCGCCAAGCGCGCGAAAAATGTTTGTTTCTTTAATTCTAATTTCGTCGGAATTGATCAAAACTCCCTAAAATGTGCAATTTTTAGAGGAAATTGGCCTACCTCAACGAAATATGCGATTTAAAATTTGAGGTTTTCAGGCACTTTCCCGGGTGAAAAGGGCATACAATGGGGAAAGATTTTCCACAGATGGATATTTTCCCCTTGTCTCCGGGTGATTACGCCACTGCGGAGAATATCTGGTGGCTTAGATCAAATGCGCTATGGACACTTTTTGAAGTGGAGAAGGGGTTGCAGGCCGGGGTACTGTGATATCTGTTCATTATATCTTCCTTTTTATTCTTGTCTTTATTTTTCTCTTATCTTTTTCTTTTCCTTTTTCCTTTCTTTTTCTTTCCCCTTCTTTCTCTTTCCCTCCCCGGTACGATGGCTTGGTCAGTCCGGTAAAAACAGACAGTCTTCCCCCCGGCCCCCTGCCTGTTACGCCACTGCTTATAAGATGAATGAGAATATGAATCATGCAGATCTGGAATCAAATCTAGGTGGTGGGGTCAACATTCCTCCCCCGGGAAAA